>NC_053435.1:24374322-24677588 GCF_007990345.1 Gossypium hirsutum | reverse complement strand
CATGCTTATATTGAATCAACAATACAGTCAAATCATTCATACACAACATATATTCAAATCAAATCCGTCAACCACACATCCAAGTCAGTTACTGCCCACAACGGTAAAATAGTCATTAACAACCTAGGGGAAAATGGTAATTTACCCCACAAGGGTATCTCGGTAATTCTACCCTACAGGGGTATTTCAGTATTTCTACTGTACAAGGGTATTTCAGTAATTCTATCCTACAGGGGTATTTCAGTAATTCTACCCTACAGGGGTATTTCGATATTTCTACCCTACAAGGGTATTCGGTATTTCTATCCTATAGGGGTATTTCAATAATTCTACCCTACAGGGTATTTCGGTATTTCTACCCTACAAGGGTATTCGGTATTACTACCTTACAAGGGTATTTCGATAATTGTACCCTATAGGGGTATTTCAATAATTCTACCCTACAGGGGTATTTCGGTAATTCTACCCTACATGGGTATTTCAATAATTCTACCATACAATGGTATTTCGATAATTCTACCCTACAAGGGTATTTCAGTAATTCTACCCTACAGGGGTATTTCAGTAATTCTACCCTAGAGGGGATTTCGTTAATTCTACCTTACAGGGTATTTAGTAATTCTACGTTATAAGGTATTTCGATAATTCTACCCTACAGGGGTATTTCGATAATTCTACCCTACAATGGTATTTCAGTAATTCTACCTACAAGGTATTTCGGTAATTTTATAAACCGAAGGGTATTTTAGTAATTTACAATCAACGGTATTCGGTAATTTTACAAATCGAGGATATTGGGGTAATTTTATAAACGGGTACTTTGGTAATTTACAAGTCGAGGTATTTAGTAATTTTACAAATCGAGGGTATTTCAGTATTTTACAAACTGAGGGTATTTCGATAATTTTACAAATCGAGGGTATTTTATTAATTTTATAATCGACGATATTTCGGTAATTTTATAAACCGGGGGTACTTTGGTAATTTTACAACTGGGGGTATCTTAGTAATTTGGTAAGCTAGAGTATTCTAAACAGGGATAACAATACGAATGGGCCTAAAGCCCTTCTCGGCCCAAATGGGCCCACATGCTCGTGTTACCCTTTTAGCCCAAATCTAGCCACTGATATGAGATTCACCTAGCCTAGTCCAATATTTACTACACAATCAAACAACTTATCCAATTGGGCCCGTAGGCCCATTGGGCCCACATGGGCCCTTTCGGCCCATCGCGGCCCGAAGTAGCCATCCTACAGCTAGAGTAGTGAGAAATACACACCTGATAGGAGACTGGAGTTAATCCGCGCTCTGAGCACTCTTAGCTGACGCCCAACCCAAACGAGCACGCCATAAAGCGAAAGGGATCAGGCACGAAGGGTACCCTGACTCTCCTCATGGTTCTCTCTATTTAAAGCCAGCTTCGCATCCACTCTTATGTTAGCTTCCCGATGTGGGATCCCTCCATCATCAGAGTTTAAATTCAACACCAACTCTTGCCGCCTCCTGTTAGCAAAATAAATGCTCTTTGATTGCCATGAGTTTCGAACCCTGGCTTCCTTGCCAACTCTATGACGCCACCTTTCTGCCTCTTATGTGGCGCTACTTTGCCACTAGACCACAAGGCTTTTTGTGGCACAATTTCTCCAACAATATTCTTAAGGCCTACCTACTACACCCAGAGTTTGATTCACCTTAAACAAAAATTTTTGCTAGAGTCCAGGTTTGAACTCAGGACTTCTCCAACACTTCTCAGCACACATAACCACTAAAACAAGCCTTCATTAACGAAATTTACATGCACAACAAAATATTATAAGCTGTCTTCAACCGCTTCCACGCTCAGGCCCAAAAGTTCTGGCCCAAATTCAGGGTGTTACAACTCTACCTCCCTTAAAGAAATTTCTCCCCGAAATTTCCATCTAACAGGGTAGTCGAGTAACATCTACCCCACTACGCTACCGTTGCGCACTCTGATCCTACTATCACTATCAAACTTCAATTAGAACTTGAAACATCTCATACATACAACACTTATTCACTGAAGCAGACACATATTTATCACACATATATACAATTTCTATATCCAAACATCACATCCGCATAAAATAAATACCAAATTTAAATTCAGACTAATATCTAAAGAATCTGCAGTATTTCAATTTCTAAACAGACAAAAGTATTCAGAAGACTTACGGATTCGGCGCCGAAGCTCGGTGTGCCATACTTTTTAGGAGAAATACTTCAAACAGACCACGTGGTTGAAAATAATTTTCTGAAATTCAACCTTTGAAAACCGAATCCACAGCCTAGTTGTTGCAACTAGGCTCTGATACCACTAAATGTAGCACCCCAAACCCGGCTTGGAAGATTGGCTCAAATCTAGCGTATCACATTGAAGTGTTTTTCGGAACCCATGTTTCCATTAAAAACCCTTCTTAATAATTAAAAACGTATACCTTTTTTAAACCTTGTTAGAAAACCTCAGCTGAATATCATTCTTAACAACTTTGTAAAAACCTTGGCAGTTGCGGAAGCTTAATTTAAAAACAATTACGGATACGTGATGTTTTGAACAATAGTAGTTGCTTTGGAAAACCGTGTTCTAATACTAGAAATTATAAGAACAATAAATAAAATTCCAAATTTGAAATCCAAAAAATTTCAACGGCTTTACTACAACCCACATAAAAACATTTAAAAGTAATAATCAAAACTATAACATAAACAGTATGTTTAGCTTCCTTCTAGCCCCTCGCAGCTCCGATCCGTCTAAGGTCGAAAATTACCTAAAAGGTTAATAAACGGAGTGAGTTTACGAAAACTCAGTGTGAAATCCCCTACTATATAAAAGGAACAGTCAGTCATATAAAAGAATTAAAAGTCTGGCCCGAACCCTACTTACAGTTTCAGTATCAATTGGGCCTTAGCCCATTATAAGAGACAGTACCAGATGGGCTTTAGCCTATTACAGAATAAGAAACTTACCAGAACTAGAATCAAAATGAGAATTAGAATCAGAGTCACAATTAGAATCAGAATCAGAACTAGGTGACAGAATTACAATCAGAATTAGGTAACATTGACCAGAATCAAAATCAGAATCAAAATTAGGTGACAGAATCAGAATCAGTATCAGGTAAAAGAATCAAAATCAGAATGTGAATGCAATCCCAACCCAATCCAGCCGTATACACCCCCGTACCAACCTTACACAATGTGGGGAGACAACTCGACCCACCCATCCGCTACACACCACAGAATTTACAGCATGGCTGCCATAACAGATATTGTGACAGAGTCACTAGATATAGATATTGTGGCAGAGCCACCAGAACAGATATTTGTGGCATAGCCACCAGAATTAGATAATGTGGCAAAGCCACTTAACAGAATACGTGGCACAAAGCCATCAATAACTGTAATAACTTCGGTGCATAGCCATCAGTGACGGTAATATAATTGGCACGCAGCCTTCGATAAATATGATTGACACAGAGTCATCAACAAATATGTTAGGCACATAGCCTCAGGTAAATACGTTTGGCACGAAGCCATAATCAAGATGGCACAAAGCCATATTTAGGTTGGCACAGAGCCATCTATAAGGGGTCTATAATCGGCACGAAGCCCACAATATCGATACGAAGCCCACAATAACTATAGACAGCCTTCGGTACATGACCGGCACTCAGCCGTCGATTGGTCCACAGTCATCTCGGGTGACCCCTGCGACCTTAACAGATCAAATCTTCCTCCGTACGAAATCCCAACCCATGCAACATGTCATGAATGCAGAATGTCATGCCCATATTTGGATCAAACAATTACAGTCAAGTCATTCATATCACCAACATATATTCACAATCAAATCCGTCAACCACACAATCCAAGTTAGTCACTTGCCCACAAGGGCAAAACAGTCATTTAACACCCTAAGGGCAAAATGGTAATTTTACCCTACAAGGGTATCTCAACAATTCTACCCTATAGGGGTATTTCGGTATTTCTACCCTACAAGGGTATTTCAGTAATTCTATCCTATAAGGGTATTTCAGAAAATCTACCCTACAGGGGTATTTCGATAGTTCTACCCTACAAGGGTATTTCGGTATTTCTATCCTACAGGAGTATTTCAATAATTCTACCCTACAGGGGTATTTCGGTATTTCTACCCTACAAGGGTATTTCAGTATTACTACCCTACAAGGGTATTTCGATAATTCTACCCTATAGGGGTATTTCAGTAATTCTACCCCTCAGGGGTATTTCGATAATTCTACCCTACAGGGGTATTTCAATAATTCTACCATACAAGGGTATTTCGATAATTCTACCATACAAGGGTATTTCAATAATTCTACCCTACAAGGGTATTTCAGTAATTCTACCCTACAAGGGTACAGTAATTTTACCCTAGAGGGGTATTTCGGTAATTCTACCTTACAGTGGTATTTCAGTAATTCTACATTACAGGGGTATTTCAGTAATTCTACCCTACAGGGGTATTTTGGTAATTCTACCCTACAATGGTATTTTAGTAATTCTACCCTACAAGGGTATTTCGGTAACTTTATAAATCGAGGGTATTTAAGCAATTTACAATCAACGGTATTTTGATAATTTTACAAATCGAGGATATTTGGGTAATTTTATAAACTGGGGGTACTTTTGTAATTATACAAATCGAGGGTATTCTAGTAATTTTAGAAATCAAGGGTATTTCAGTAATTTTGCAAACTGAGCGTATTTCGGTAATTTTACAAATTGAGGGTATTTTAGTAATTTTACAATCGACGGTATTTCGATAATTTTATAAATCGGGGGTACTTTGGTAATTTTACAAGTGGGGTATTTCAGTAATTGGGTAAACTAAAGTATTCTAAACAGGGATAACAATACGAATAGGCCTATAGCCCTTCTCGGCCCAAATGGGCCCACACGCTCTGTAACACCCCAAACCCGGCCCAGACGTTACGGCCGAATTTAGTATGTCACATGGAGATGTTTCAAAAAAACATGTGTTTATCTAAATTCTTTGTTTAGAGTATAGCAAAAATCAGTTCTTGTTTTAAGTTAAAGTGAATGGAAGCTGTGCACCAGGTAGGAAGCCAGAAAAGAGGAGGTGAGTCTTAGAGGACAGCTTAAGTACCAAGCTCTTCCCGGATCCAATCCTAGACATGCACACATCCATTGCCACACTTTAAGCAGGTTACGTGTCTACGAACATTAAAACAAGTTTAAGTTTGCTTAAAATATTTATTTTCTTGGAAAAACATTTACTTTGCGGAAACTTTGCGTGTCATCGTGATCTTTTAAAAACAAGTAGTTTTTATAAAACGAACCCTAGTGCTAACCAGTTTAATAATCCCCAAAATAAAATTAATTAAAAAGAGCGGCCTTATTACAACTTTAAGCATAATAAAAATAATCCAAATTAAATGCTAAACTTATTAAATCCGGCAATCAATCTTCATGGCCACTCTGAATCCCACCCAACTCCAAGTCCACCAACTAGGGCTCACCTGCAGGGATGGAAGAGGAAGGGGTGAGTTTGGGAAACTCAGTGCATACAGAAACCCATCCAAAGCCCAAATCAGCTCGAGCCCATTGGGCCTAAGCCCTATTCAGATAATAGTACACAGTGGACTGAAGCCCTTTTCAGAATACAGTAGCAAGGCCTTAGCCCCTTTTTACATAACAGTGTGGCCCATAGGCCCAGTTCAGTAACATAGGTAACAATAGTAGTAATGCATGCAAACCCATCTGGGGAGACTACTCAACCCACCAACCGCTACACTGCACCCGTACCAGCCCTACACTCCATGTGGGGAATATCTCAACCCACCTAGCCCTACACTCCATAGTTGTAGCAACGCTGCTCAAATGTCAGTAAGTTGAGGCAAAGCCTCCAGTACGTGGATGAACTACTTTCAATACTTCCTCCATCAATACCCCAATCCCATGCAACAGATATTAATAAAAGCATATCATGTAAAATACAGTATTAATCAATCATGTAGTTTAGCCAATTTAAACCCTAGGGGTATATCGGTAATTTTGCTCTTTAGGGGTAATTTTCGTAACTTAGCAACTACACAAGCTACTTCAGTTATTTTCAATAGTTTTACGCAGTTTGGTTTCACCATCTAACTAACAGGCTAATTTGCCCATCTCTTACCCATATTGGTCCGTAAGCCCATTGGGCCTAGTTTTGGCCCATCGAGGCCCTCTTTTTCCGAAGTACGTTAAGACGTCACACAAACTTACTTACCACCTTGCGGTGCTAGATCTAACAATTACTCTATGTCTTGAGAGCATTCGCATACTCACAAGCCCATGAAATGCCGAAATTTCGGCATTTCGGCTTTTGCCAAATTGAACTAAGAAAGGGTGTTCAGTACACACCTGATTCGCGACGACTGCTACTGAGATCTCTTCCGATGTCCTACAATTGATTAGCATAGTTCTTATTTACAAACCATAATCACTAAACCCCAAAACTTACTCATCCAAGACCGAGCCATGTCCCTAAAAACCTTTAAAACCTTACCTTTCTGCAAAAACCGATAGCTAGCTCCGAATCTGATTGCCCCAAGGAACCACGCCTTCTCCAACGCTTAAGTAAACACTAATCATTGACAGAAAACATTGGTTAAAGACCTTAGAGAGCCAAAGGCCCAAATTGACAGCCTCCCTATAGTTTAGGGACTTCGGCTTTTCCTAACTTGTAAAAATAGGACCAGATCTGAGATAATAAGCACTTGCCCCTTGTTCTTTCTCGATTTCCACTCAATCCAGTGCAGATTTATCCCTAAAACAACGGTAAAACCTGAATCCAGGAGTTGAAGAAATTTCGGCTATAGCTTTTAAAGGTATGGTATTTCGGCTTTTGGTGCAGAAGGAGATGACAATATGAAACTATAACCTGGATGTAGAATTGCCGACAGGTCTCTAGAGTTTAGAAAGAATAAACGTTGATTAATGGAAACACAATGTTAAAGGGTTTGGCTTTGAAGAAATCGGTACCAGTAATGTGTGTTCAAGGTTTCAGCTTTTATGGATTCGGTAAAAGTATCGATGAACAGCAGAATTGATGAATGGTTTTGAAGAAGAAAAACAGAAAAAGAAGAATAGGGGAAGTGGTAGTTTCGGCTAGAGAGGAAGAAGAGAGAAAAGAAAAACCTTGTGATGTCTGAGCAGAAAAGAACGGCACCACTCAATACCCTAGGTGCCGAAATACTAACCTCATAACCTTCTGCCGATTTTTCCCTCTTCAATTCCCAAAATTCGGCCAACTCCTAGCCTCTCTCCCGATCCTTTAAATCTCTCCCCTTATCACTCCTTAATCCAAGCGTTTAGACTGATTCAAACTCTCCTCTAGCAGAATCCACCTGGACTCCAACACTTACCGCTCCAGCACTTAAAAATGAATGCATCTATTTGTCAACACAGGGAATCGATCCCATGCTTTCCCCAATGCTCCACACGCCACCTTTTTACGAGCCTAGTGGCATCACCCTTGCCACTTTACTAAGGCTCTTTTTGTGATTGAATTTGCCCATATCTCTATACAAGGGCCATCTAGCCAGAACCCCTAACTCCTAAGTCCAAAAATTCAAAAATTCAACCGGGTTTTGGCCAACACATGGGCCTTCTATAAGCCCATTTACCTAGTCAAAATATTAATTTCACATCCAAATACAAAATTTTAAAATCTTTACAAAATATTGAAAACCGCAAATAAATCCGAAAATCAGGATGTTACAACTCTACCCTCCTTAAAGAAATTTTGACCTCGAAATTTTACCTTATTAGAACAGTTGAGGGTACTGTTGACGCATAGCCTCCTCAGTCTCCCAAGTAGCTTCTTCTCTGCCATGGTTCCTCCAAAGTACTTTCACTAGTGGAACTGATTTCCTTCTCAACACCTTGACGTCATGATCAAGTATTTGCACAGGTTCCTCTTCGAAAGTTAAATCTGACTGTACCTCGATTTCTGTAACTGGTATGATATGAGTTGGGTCAGATCGATACCGCCTCAGCATGGATACATGAAAAACATCGTGGATACGATGCAGTTCTGGTGGTAACTCTAGCTGATAAGCTACTGGTCCAACCCGCTTAACAATTCGGTAAGGCCCAATAAACCGTGGGCTCAACTTACCCTTCTTACCAAATCTCAAAATTTTCTTCCAAGGGGAAACCTTCAAGAAAACCATATCCCCAACAGCGAACTCAATCTCTTTGCGCTTCAGATCCGCATACGACTTTTGTCTATCAGATGCCTCCTTTAATCGATCCCCTATCAGCCTAACGTTGCTTTCAGTGTCTGCCACCAATTCCGGTCCAAGCACTCGTCGTTCACCCAACTCTGTCCAACACATCGGCATACGACATCTTCGCCCATAGAGCGCTTCATATGGTGCCATCTGAATACTTGCTTGATAGCTGTTATTGTAAGAAAACTCCTCCAATGGTAAGTAGTCCTCCCAACTTCCACGAAAATCAATGATACAACCTCTCAACATATCTTCCAGAACCTGAATATCCCTTTCTGACTGTCCATCTGTCTGTGGGTGAAAAGCGGTGCTAAAATCCAATCGTGTACCCAACGCTTCCTGCAACTTCTGCCAAAACTGAGATGTAAACCTAGGGTCTCGATCAGAAATTATCGACACTGGCACCCCATGCAGTCGCACTACCTCCGCCACATATAACTTGGCCAACTTTTGCAGTGAGTAGTCGGTACGAACAAGTATGAAATGAGCAGATTTTGTTAACCTATCCACAACCACCCACACCGAATCTTTCTTGGTGGGTGTCAAAGGTAACCCACTCACAAAGTCCATTGTTACTCTTTCCCACTTCCATAGCGGAATTTTCATAGGTTGCAGTAATCCCGAAGGCAATTGGTGCTCAGCCTTAACCTGCTGGCACGTCAGACATTTCCCAACAAATTCAGTCACCTCTCGTTTTAATCCGGGCCACCAGTACACCTCTCGCAAGTCTTGATATAACTTATTCCCCCAAGATGTATGCCACAGAGTCCACCATGAGCCTCTTTTAGAATTAACTGCCACAATTCAGGGTCCTTTGGAATACAAACCCTTCCACGAAAGCACAGAACTCCTTCAGTGTTCAACCCAAAATCCTCGTTCTCACCACTCTTAACTTGCTGGAACCGAAGAGCTAATAAATCGTCCTTCAACTATTTTTCCTTAATCTGCTCAGTCCAAGTAGGCCTTACCTGCAGTTCTGCCAACAAGCTTCCATCGTCGTACAGACTTAATCGTGCGAACAAGGCTCTCAAATCAGTAACAACCCTTCGACTCAACGCATCCGCCACCACATTAGCCTTTCATGGGTGGTACTCTATAGAACAGTCGTAGTCTTTAAGCAACTCCACCCATCTTCGTTGCCTAAGGTTCAACTCCTTCTGAGTCAACAAATACTTTAGGCTCTTATGATCTGTGTATATGATGCACTTTTCCCCATATAAGTAGTGTCTCCAAATTTTTAACACAAAAATCACCGCTGCTAGCTCTAAATCATGCGTAGGGTAATTCACCTCATGAGCCTTAAGCTGTCGGGATGCATAAGCGACCACCTTACCCTCTTGCATCAATATGCAACCTAACCCCACATGCGACGCATCGCTGTATACAGTAAAGTCCTTCCCGGACACCGGTTGAATCAACACTAGCGCTTCAGTCAATACCTTTTTCAACCGATTAAAAGCTTTTTGCTGTTTCTCGGTCCAGACAAATGGTACTCCTTTCCTTATGAGTTTTGTCAAGGGTGCAGCCATCACCGAGAAACCCTCCACAAACCTTCTGTAGTAACCTGCTAACCCTAGAAAACTTCGAATTTCTGATACTGACCTAGGTGGCTTCCATTCCAGAATTGCTTCAATTTTACGAGGATCCACCTTAATCCCCTCGACAGAGACCACATGCCCTAAGAAGGTTACCTCCCTCAACCATAATTCACACTTGCTGAATTTCGCATAGAGCTCCTTTTTCCTTAACACTTGCAGCACAAAACGGAGATGCTCATCATGCTTCGCCTCCGTTTCAGAGTATACCAGGATATCGTCGATAAAGACGACTACGAACTGATCCAAGTAAGGTTGGAATACTCGATTCATTAGATCCATAAAAGCTGCAGGTGCGTTCGTCAGCCCAAACGGCATGACCACAAACTCATAATGTCCATATCGAGTTTGGAATGCTGTCTTATGAATATCCCCTTCTTTTACCCTTAGCTGATGGTATCTAGAACGAAGATCGATTTTGGAGAATACCGAAGCTCCCCTAAGTTGATCAAATAGATCGTCAATTCTTGGTAGTGGATACTTATTCTTAATCGTCAGTTTGTTCAACTGGCGATAGTCGATGCACATGCACATCGTTCTGTCCTTTTCCTTCACAAACAGGACCGGTGCTCCCCAAGGAGACACACTAGGCCTAATGAAGCCTCTATCTAACAACTCTTGAATTTGAGCCTTCAGTTCCACTAACTCCTTCGGTGCCATCCTATAGGGTGCAATAGATACTGGAGCTGTTCCAGGCAACAATTCGATTCCAAACTCAACTTCCCGATTCGGAGGTAATCCAGGAAGCTCTTCTGGAAAAACATCCCAGAATTCCCTAACAGTTCTGATGGTCTCCACAGTCAAATCCTCAGTTTCAGCTTGGCTTACCAAAGCCAGATATGCCTCGCACCCCTTGCGCATCAGTTTCTCGGCCCTCAACGCCGATACTACATTGGATAAGTAATCCCTCTGTTCTCCAATAATCATTACCTCTTCATCATTGACAGTCCTTAACACCATCCTCTTAGCTGCACAATCCAAAGTTGCCTTATGCTTGGTCAACCAATCCGTCCCTAGTATCAAATCGAATTCTTCAAGCGGTAACTCCATCAAATCCCCACAGAAAACCCCGCCTTGAATCTCCAGAGGCACCTCCTTGAAGAGTTTCTCTACCTTAACCGAATGACCTAAAGGACTTATCACAAACACCCCACACACAGTCTCCTCGAAGTGCACACCCAGTGCCCCAGAAATGTTATATGCCACATATGAATGGGTTGATCCCACATCAATCAGAGCAGTATAAGGTACACCATATATAAAAAAACGTACCAGTTATGACATCAGGTGCGTCATCCTCGCAGTGACGAGCAACATACACCAAAGTTGGCTGACGAGCATCTGAGTTACCAATACCCCTGCCGGGTGCCCCACGTCCACGGCCATTACCACCGCGACCTTGTTCACGACCTCTTGGCAGCGGCGGTCCATCCCTCACAGGTTGAGCCGATCGCACAGCCCCTTGTTCGGCCCCCTGAGCCTGAGTGGCCCTCCTAGGACAATCCTTAATCCTATGCTCCTTAGACCCACAACGAAGACAAGCCCCAGAATGCTTCCAGCACTCTCCTTGATGTATTCTGCCGCAATCCCCACAAGCTTGCGATCTACCTGTGTTCACCAGAACTGCTCGAACCGGTTCCTCCATCCTAGCTCTCTTAACATTTCGATTTGCAGCACCCACTGGTCCAGCATCCCTCCTAAACCGATTCCAATCCCTATCACGATTCTTCCTTTCGGTTTGCTTCACCTCCTCGGCTATCTTAGCCTTCTCTACCAGTGCAGCGAAATCTCGCTCTCTCTACGGAGCTATGAGCACCCTTAACTCATCTCTGAGACCATCCTCAAAACGAACGCTGCGCTCGTATTCGGTGGAAACGATGCCATTAGCATACCGACTCAATCGTAGAAACTCCGCCTCATATTCAGCAATGGTCTTATTTCCCTGAGTCAGATTCAAGAACTCCTTTCTGCGTGCATCCACATAGCTAGCTCCAACATATTTTGCCTTAAAGGTCTGTTTGAATAGCTCCCATGTTACCCTCTCAGCTGGGGTACCCTCTCTCACAGTAATCCACCACTGATACGCTTCATCCCGCAGCAACGACACCGCCCCTTTCAACTTCTGTTCTACTGAGCAGTCTAGGTCATCCATGATCCACTCTGTGGCTTCCAACCAGTACTCAGCCACATTTCGGGCCACTCCAGATACGCCCCTAAAAATCTCAGCTCCGTTGGCCCGAAGCCGTTCAGAAGTGGACCCCCTATTCATGGGCCCGATGTTAGCTCCGACCACCCTTTCCAAAACCCTTAACATGGCCTGAGACAAAGCGTCACCCCCTGTGGCCCGGTCATACGGCCTATTTTCATTAACCGGTGGTGGACGTGCCTTGCCAGCTGGTATGTGTTCAGATGACGCAGATCCAGCTTGGGTGCTACCTCGGCCTCGACCACGACCTCTTCCCCGAGTAACCCTTGTACTCATAACGATTTATCTGTTTACGAATTTTATGACATTAGTTTACTGGTTTCACTGTTTATTACAGAATGTCTTATGAACAGATAGAGTTTCAGAGTTATTTTCGCACAATCACAATTTAGCAACGGTCCCAGTTTTGTAGCCCTAATACTACATTATCAATAGCACTATCTCTAAGGCTCAGTACTATCAACAGTATTATTTCCAGTCCAGTTCCATATAAATATTTAAAGTAGAAAAAGAACACTTACAGACTTGGTGCCGGGGATTCAGTATGCCACTTTCTTATTAGTCCATTTAAAAAAATTTTAAAATACCCATGCTTTCGTTTACCGAAAATAAAAAGATTTGATTTGAAAACACTTTTATTTTAAAACTATTGATTTAACCCCGTTTAACAATAGAAAAACTTTGAACATCTTCGAAAACTTATAGTAAAAACCTTTTTTTTGAAAAGATTTTAGGACCCGATCCACAGCCGAGTTGTTGCAACCTAGCTCTGATACCACTAAATGTAACACCCCAAACTCGGCCCAGACGTTACGGCCGAATTTAGTATGTCACATGGAGATGTTTCAAAAAAACATGTGTTTATCTAAATTCTTTGTTTAGAGTTTAGCAAAAATCAGTTCTTGTTTTAAGTTAAAGTGAATGGAAGCTGTGCACCAGGTAGGAAGCCAAAAAAGAGGAGGTGAGTCTTATAGGACCGCTTAAGTACCAAGCTCTTCCCGGATCCAATCCTAGACATGCACACATCCATTGCCACACTTTAAGCAGGTTACGTGTCTACGAACATTAAAACAAGTTTAAGTCTGCTTAAAATATTTATTTTCTTGGAAAAACATTTACTTTGCAGAAACTTTGCGCGTCATCGTGATCTTTTAAAAACAAGTAGTTTTTATAAAACGAACCCTAGTGCTAACCAGTTTAATAATCCCCAAAATAAAATTTATTAAAAAGAGCGGCCTTATTACAACTTTAAGCATAATGCTAAACTTATTAAATCTGGCAATCAATCTTCATGGCCACTCTGAATCCCGCCCAGCTCCAAGTCCACCAACTAGGGCTCACCTGCAAGGATGGAAGAGGAAGGGGTGAGTTTGGGAAACTCAGTGCATACAAAAACCCATCCAAAGCCCAAATCAGCTCGAGCCCATTGGGCCTAAGCCCTATTCAGATAATAGTACACAGTGGATCGAAGCCCTTTTCAGAATACAGTAGCAAGGCCTTAGCCCCTTTTTACATAATAGTGTGGCCCATAGGCCCAGTTCAGTAACATAGGTAACAATAGTAGTAATGCATGCAAACCCATTGGGGAGACTACTCAACCCACCAACCGCTACACTGCACCCGTACCAGCCCTACACTCCATGTGGGGAATATCTCAACCCACCTAGCCCTACACTCCACAGTTGCAGCAACGCTGCTCAAATATCAGTAAGTTGAGGCAAAGCCTTCAGTACGTGGATGAACCACTTTCAATACTTCCTCCATCAATACCCCAATCCCATGCAACAGATATTAATAAAAGCATATCATGTAAAATACAGTATTAATCAATCATGCAGTTTAGCCAATTTAAACCCTAAGGGTATATCGGTAATTTTACTCTTTAGAGGTAATTTTCGTAACTTAGCAACTACACAAGCTACTTCAGTAATTTTCAACAGTTTTATGTAGTTTGGTTCCACCATCTAACTAACAGGCTAATTTGCCCATCTCTTACCCATATTGGTCCGTAAGCCCATTGGGCCTAGTTTTGGCCCATTGAGGCCCTCTTTTTCCGAAGTACGTTAAGACGTCACACAAACTTACTTACCACCTTGAGGTGCTAGATCTAACAATTACTCTACATCTTGAGAGCATTCTCATACTCACAAGCCCATGAAATGCCGAAATTTCGGCATTTCAACTTTTGCCGAATTGAACTAAGAAAGGGTGTTCGGTACACACCTGATTCGCGACGACTGCTACTGAGATCTCTTCCGATATCCTACAATTGTTTAGCATAGTTCTTATTTACAAACCATAATCACTAAACCTCAAAACTTACTCATCCAAGACCGAGCCATGTCTCTAAAAACCTTTAAAACCTTACCTTTCTGCAAAAACCGATAGCTAGCTCCAAATCTGATTGCCCCAAGGAACCACGCCTTCTCCAACGCTTAAGTAAACACTAATCATTGACAGAAAACATTGGTTAAAGACCTTAGAGAGCCAAAGGCCCAAATCGACAGCCTCCCTATAGTTTAGGGACTTCGGCTTTTCCTAACTTGTAAAAATAGGACCAGATCTGAGATAATAAGCACTTACCCTTTGTTCTTTCTTGATTTCCACTCAATCCTGTGTAGATTTATCCCTAAAACAACGGTAAAACCTGAATCTAGGAGTTGAAGAAATTTCGGCTATAGCCCCTAAGGCTATGGTATTTCGGCTTTTGGTGCAGAAGGAGATGACAATATGAAACTATAACCTGGATGTAGAATTGCCGACAGGTCTCTAGAGTTTAGAAAGAATAAACGTTGATTAATGGAAACACAATGTTAAAGGGTTTGGCTTTGAAGAAATCGGTACCAGTAATGTGTGTTCAAGATTTCGGCTTTTATGGATTCGACAAAAGTATCGATGAACAGTAGAATTGATGAATGGTTTTGAAGAAGAAAAATAGAAAAAGAAGAATAGGGGAAGTGGTAGTTTCGGCTAGAGAGGAAGAAGAGAGAAAAGAAAAACCTTGTGATGTCTGAGCAGAAAAGAACGGCACCACTCAATACCCTAGGTGACGAAATACTAACCTCATAACCTTTTGCCGATTTTTCCCTCTTCAATTCCCAAAATTCGGCCAACTCCTAGCCTCTCTCCCAATCCCTTAAATCTCTCCCCTTATCACTCCTTAATCCAAGCGTTTAGACTTAATCCAAGCAGAATGCACCTGGACTCCAACACTTACCCCTCCAGCACTTAAAAATAAATGCATCTGTTTGTCAATACAGGGAATCGATCCCATGCTTTGCCCAATGCTCCACACGCCACCTTTTTAGGAGCCTAGTGGCGTCACCCTTGCCACTTTACTAAGGCTCTTTTTGTGATGCATTTTGCCCATATCTCTATACAAGGGCCATCTAGCGAGAACCCCTAACTCCTAAGTCCAACAATTCAAAAATTCAACCGGGTTTTGGCCAACACATGGGCCTTCTATAAGCCCATTTACCTACTCAAAATATTAATTTCACATCCAAATACAAAATTTTAAAATCTTTACAAAATATTGAAAACCGTGAATAAATCCAAAAATCAGGATGTTACACGCTCGTGTGGCCCTTTTAGCCCAAATCTAGCCACAGATATGAGATTCACCTAGCCTAGTCCAATATTTACTAAACACTGAAACAACTTATCCAATTGGGCCTGTAGGCCCATTGGGCCCTTTTGGCCCATCGCGGCCCGAAGTAGCCATCCTACAGCTAGAGTAGTGAGAAATACACACCTGATAGAAGACTGGAGTTAATCCGCACTCTGAGCACTCTTAGCCGACACCCAACCCAAACGAGCACGCCATAAAGCGAAAGGGATCAGCCAAGAAAGGTACATTGACTCTCATCATGGTTCTCTCTATTTAAAGCCATCTTTGCATCCACTCTTATGTTAGCTTCCCGATGTGGGATCCCTCCATCATCAAAGTTTAAATTCAACACCAACTCTTGCCGCCCCCTGTTATCAAAATAAATGCTCTTTGATTGCCATGAGTTTCGAACCCTGGACCTCCTCGCCAACTCTATGACGCCACATTTCTGCCTTTATGTGGCGCTACTTTGCCACTAGACCACAAGGCTTTTTGTGGCACAATTTCTCCAACAATATTCTTAAGGCCTACCTACTACACCCAGAGTTTGATTCACCTTAAACCAAAATTTTTGCTAGAGTTCAGGTTTGAACCCAGGACTTCTCCAACACTTCTCAGCACACTTAACCACTAAAACAAGCCTTCATGAACGAGATTTACATGCACAACAAAATATTATAAGCTAACTTCAACCGCTTCCACGCTCAAGGCCCAAAAGTTCTAGCCTAAATTTAGGGTGTTACAACTCTACCTCCCTTAAAGAAATTTCATCCCCGAAATTTCTATCTAACAGGGTAGTCGTGTAACATCTACCCCACTACGCTACCGTTGCGCACCCTGATCCTACTATCACTATCACACTTTAATTAGAACTTGAAACATCTCATACATAAAACATTTATTCACTGAAGCATACACATATTTATCACACATATATACAATTTCTATATCCAAACATCACATCCACATAAAATAAATACCAAATTTAAATTCAGACCAATATCTAAGGAATCTGCAATATTTCAATTTCTAAACAGACAAAAGTATTCAGAAGACTTACGGATTCGGCGCCGAAGCTCAGTGTGCCACACTTTTTAGGAGAAATACTTCAAACAGACCACGTGGTTGAAAATAATTTTCTAAAATTCAACCTTTGAAAACCGAATCCACAACCTAGTTGTTGTAACTAGGCTCTGATACCACTAAATGTAACACCCCAAACCCGGCCTGGAAGTTTGGCTCGAATCTAGCATGTCACATTGAAGTGTTTTTTGAAACCCATGTTTCCATTAAAAACCCTTCTTAATAATTAAAAACTTATACCCTTTTTAAACCTTGTTAGAAAACCTCAGCTGAATAACATTCTTAACAACTTTGTAAAAACCTTGGCAGTTGCGGAAGCTTAATTTAAAAACAATTGCGGATACATGATGTTTTGAACAATAGTAGTTGCTTTGGAAAACCGTGTTCTAATACTAGCAATTATAAGAACAATAAATAAAATTCTAAATTTGAAATCCAGAAAATTACAATGGCTTTACTACAACCCACATAAAAACATTTAAAAGTAATAATCAAAACTGTAACATAGACAGTGTGTGTGGCTTCCTACGAGCCCCTCGCAGCTTCGATCTTTCTAAGGTTGGAAATTACCTGAAAGGTTAATAAACGGGGTGAGTTTACGAAAACTCAGTGTGAAATCCCCTACTATATAAAAGGAACAGGTAGTCATATAAAAGAATTAAAAGTCTGGCCCCAGCCATATTTACAGTTTCAGTATTAATTGGGCCTTAGCCCATTATAACAGACAGTACAAGATGGGCTTTAGCCCATTATAGAATAAGAAACATTATCAGAACTAGAATCAAAATGAGAATTAGAATCAGAATCAGATGACAGAATCAGAATCAGAATCAGGTAACAGAACCGGAATCAAAATCAGAATCAGAATCAATATCAGGTAACAAAATGAAAATTAGAATGTGAATGCAATCCCAACCCAATCCAGCCATATACACCCCCGTACCAACCTTACACCATGTGGAGAGACAACTCGACCCACCCATCCGCTACACACCACAGAATTTGCAGCATGGCTGCCAAAACAGATATTGTGACAGAGTCACCAGATACAGATATTGTGGCAGAGCCACCAGAACAGATATTTGTGGCATAGCCACCAGAATTAGATAATGTGGCAAAGCCACTTAACAGAATACGTGGCACAAAGCCATCGATAACTGTAATAACTTCAGCATATAGCCATCAGTGATGGTAATATAATTGGCACACAGCCGTCGGTAAATATGATCGACACAGAGTCGTCAACAAATATGTTAGGCACATAGCCTCAGGTAAATACGTTTGGCACGAAGCCATAGTCAAGATAGCACAAAGCCATATTTAGGTTGGCACAAAGCCATCGATAAAGGGTCTATAATCGACACGAAGCCCACAATATCGATACGAAGTCCACAATAAATGCACACAGCCTTCAGTAACATGATTGGCACTCAGCCGTTGATCAGTCCACAGTCATCTCGGGTGACCCGTGCGACATTAACAGATCAAATCTTCCTCTGTACGAAATCCTAACCTATGTAACATGTCATGTTTGCAGAATGTCATGCCCATCTGTGAATCAAACAATTACAGTCAAGTCATTCATATCACCAACATATATTCACAATCAAATCCGTCAACCACACAATCCAAGTCAGTCACTTGCCCACAAGGGCAAAACAGTCATTTAACACCGTTGGGGCAAAACGGTAATTTTACCCCATAAGGGTATCTCAGTAATTCTACCCCACAGGGGTATTTCGATATTTCTACCCTACACGGGTATTTCGATATTTCTACCCTACACGGGTATTTCAGTAATTCTATCCTACAGGGGTATTTCAATAATTCTACCCTACAGGGGTATTTCGATATTTCTACCCTACAAGGGTATTTTGGTATTTCTATTCTACAGGGGCATTTCAATAATTCTACCCTACAGGGGTATTTCGGTATTTCTACCCTACAAAGGTATTTTCGTATTTCTACGCAACAAGGGTATTTCGATAATTCTACCCTATAGAGGTATTTCAGTAATTCTACCCTACAAGGGTATTTCGGTAATTCTACCCTACATGGTATTTCAATAATTCTACCATACAAGGGTATTTCGATAATTCTACCCTACAAGGGTATTTCGGTAATTCTACCCTACAAGGGTATTTTGGTAATTCTACCCTACAGGGGTATTTCAGTAATTCTACCCTACAGGGGTATTTCGGTAATTCTACCTTACAGGGGTATTTCAGTAATTCTACATTACAAGGGTATTTCGGTAATTCTACCCTACAATGGTATTTTAGTAATTCTACCCTACAAGGGTATTTCGATAATTTTATAAATCGAGGGTATTTTAGTAATTTTACAATCAACGGTATTTCGGTAATTTTACAAATCAAGGATATTTGGGTAACTTTATAAATCGGGGGTACTTTGGTAATTTTACAAGTCGAGGGTATTTTAGTAATTTTACAAATCGAGGGTATTTCAGTAATTTTGCAAACTAAGCATATTTCGGTAATTTTACAAATCGAGGGTATTTTAGTAATTTTACAATCGATGATATTTCGGTAATTTTATAAACCGGGGTACTTTGGTAATTTTACAACTGGGGGTATTTCAGTAATTTGGTAAACTAGAGTATTCTAAACAGGGATAACAATACGAATGGGCCTAAAGCCCTTCTCGGCCCAAATGGGCCCACATGCTCGTGTTGCCCTTTTAGCCCAAATCTAGCCACAGATATGAGATTCACCTAGCCTAGTCCAATATTTACTACACAATCAAACAACTTATCCAATTGGGCTTGTAGGCCCATTAGGCCTACATGGGCCCTTTCGGCCCATCGCGGCCCGAAGTAGCCATCCTATAGCTAGAGTAGTGAGAAATGCACACCTGATAGGAGACTAGAGTTAATCTCCGCTCTGAGCACTCTTAGCCAACTCCCAACCCAAACGAGCACGCCATAAAGCGAAAGGGATCAGCCAAGAAAGGTACCCTAACTCTCCTTATGGTTCTCTCTATTTAAAGCCAGCTTCGCATCCACTCTTATGTTAGCTTCCCGATGTGGGATCCCTCCATCATCAGAGTTTAAATTCAACACCAACTCTTGCCGCCCCCTGTTAGTAAAATAAATGCTCTTTGATTGCCATGAGTTTCGAACCCTAGACCTCCTTGCCAACTCTATGAAGCCACCTTCCTGCCTCTTATGTGGCGCTACTTTGCCACTAGACCACAAGGCTTTTTGTGGTACAATTTCTCCAACAATATTCTTAAGGCGTACCTACTACACCCAGGGTTTGATTCACCTTAAACCAAAATTTTTGCTAGAGTCCAGGTTTGAACCCAGGACTTCTCCAACACTTCTCAGCACACTTAACCACTAAAACAAGTCTTCATTAACGAAATTTACATGCACAACAAAATATTATAAGCTACCTTCAGCCGCTTCCATGTTCAAGGCCCAAAAATTCTAGGCCCAAATTCAAGGTGTTACAGTCTTAATACGAGAATACCAAATTACTTAAGGAGAGATAAAATTGGACGGGATCAAATCTCGTTCATTTTATCAAATGATTAAATTTTCTTGTTTTCTTTTTAAATATATGATTTAGGATGTATTTTTGGGATTAGTATGTTTGAATAAATTCTGCCTAGGAGATTAGAACTTAAGCGGGACCGCTTAGGACCCCTCTAATCTTTCTTGGGAATTGATTTTGACATAATTTTCTGATAAATTATTCACTAAATGGAAAATTAAATTTTCAAATTTTCAAATAAAAGGGTCAAGTTTGATCCAAGTTTTAAAATTGCAACTCAATTTCAAATTTTCATTAAGCCTAGGGACTTAATTGAACTATTTTTAAAATTTTGTTGCTCTTTTTGTAAATATTTTCAAAAGGCATCTAGAATAAATGTTTTTAATTTTATAAAAAAAAAGAAAAATATATATATGATGATCTTTAATATATAATTATATCTATTATAATATATATTAATTATTATCAACTTTGCATAAAATTAGGATTAGTATTATATTTTATTTAATAAGCTTTTATTTTAATAAATTAATAGCAATTAATAATTTAATATGTATTTTAATTATTTATTAATTGTTGTTAACTTTGAGTAGAATTAGAAATAGAATTTTTTTTAATTATTAAATTGTTCTAAGAATTCTACTCTAATTCCTACTCCTCTCACCATAAAATCAACCCATCTATGCTTATTTCTTTTTCATTCAAACATCATTCCTTCCAAACACCAAAATCCCTAAGTGCCACAGCCTCCTAGCCAACTCTGCCTAGCTACCTAGCAGCCGTTCGGCCAGCAGCCCAGCTCCATTGCACGACGCACACCCACCACGCGCACACTTGCCCCATCGCGCGCTGCGTTGCGTACCTTGTGCTGCTCCAGCTCCAGCTACCCAGGCCTTCATCCCGCACCTGCACCCAGCCTCCACGCGCCCTTACGCTAAGCTTGCTCGATGAGGATCCGCATGCAACTCGCACATCTAGCCTAGCCTGCGCGTGTTGTTGCTTGCTTCCAACCCCTACTGCGCGCTACTGCCTCGTGCACCCGGACGGCACATTGACCTTGACCAAACCAAGCCCTTTAGCCAAAAACCCTCCAACTTTTTTTAATTTGCCATCTTTTGATTTATAATTGTCTTCTTAGGAGTTCCTAATTTTTACAAAAAAAGTGGTAAGACCAAGTTTTCTCCTAAATTTTAATTTTATTCAATTTTTTAATTTTTCAATTTATTGAATTATTAATAATTTTTATTAATTAAATTTTTGAGAAAATAATTTTTCCCATCTTATGTTCAGGTTAATCATGCCTCGCAACAGAACTCGTTTCTCCGCCTAAATTGACGAATCACAAAACAAGTTCCACTGTGAAGAAGCCAAAGCGAGATACAAAAGTATCTTCAAGAATCAATAGATGCATCCAGAGAAAGGCTTCACATTGAAAGAAAGCAACTATATTGATTTTATGGCGCGTATTTTTCAGGTTGCTGAAACTCTCAATTGAGAGTTGTTTTGTGAGAAGAGACCTAGTGTGAATGAAGAATTAGTGCATGAATTCTATGCGAATTTAACCTCAAGTGAGTTGACGGAAGTTCCAATTCGCAGAATCAAGGTACCAATAACTTCAAATTCTATTAATGAGTTCTTTGAATTACCTTATTTCGAAAATGATGAATATTCTTCCTTAATGAGCAATATCGAGCCTGAAAATTTGCAAGAAATACTAGAGGAACTTATTGTAACACCCCTCACCCATATCCGTCACCGGAATGGGGTTGTGAGGCATTATCGATCATAATACAACTTAGAACAGACTATCATTTCAATGTTAATCATCTAGTAAAATTTTAAACCAATCTAACATGCTTCTATTCTATAATTCATACAATGTACAAATTTATATTCAATCAAAACAACCAAGGAATCATGGAAATCGAATGCTTAGCTCATAACCAAGTATATTACTTTTCATATACCAATCATATATGCATACTTAACATTTATGGCATTCGAATGATTTAAATATAAAAGAACTTATCAACTTACAAATTATATGCGCATACTTTAAAACATATAAACATACATCATTTCATTTCATATAAATAACATGTACCATTATGTCAATTTCATCTATCAAATATTACCGTACCTTTATAACATTTGTTTACCTAACTACAACAATTGCATAACATTGATGCATATATATAATATTCTACTTAGCATATGCCGAATATATCATCAACTTAACCAATTAAACTACTCAAATAAACTGACCAAAACATTCAAGTAATATGCCATTTGAAACCGACACAAAAACCACATTCATTAATCAAAATTTCATAGCCTAACTTAGTCCACAAATATTCAATACCACAATTATAACATTAACATATAAGTAAACACATAATGACCTAATTTAAACACATTTGCCGAACCACAAATATGGCACATTTTCAACTCAATACAAAACCTAACATTTTGGTCTTTTATTACCGTACCTCAAACAAAACATATTAACGAAAATAGTTATAAAACATACTCATTATTTGTTTTCATCAATTGTACTTAATTAACCAACCATTCAAACCATACATATAATATTCGAATATATAAATCATTATCATTTTACTCCATTACTAAACCAAATCAATAAACCATTCATAAGGACAAAACATTGCATATAATATGCACATCAAAATAAACTCCAACCATGTTTGGATACAACTGAATATTCTTAAATACCAAATCACATAATAATACCTTAACAAAACATATCAACCAAGTTCACATATATTTTTATCTATGCATGAACCATAGCCGAATCAACCAAACACATATCCAATATCACCAACCATTTTCAATGTATATAACACATATAAACTTGACTAAAGTTTCATATACTCACATAACATATTAACCATTTTTGCATGGCTTAAGATATACATAACTTCAAACTTAACCAAATATAATCTAGCCTATACATGCCATAGGTTCGAGGTCATACTTATAAAATACCAAAAACAGTCGATAGTGTGATAAACTTTTCTAACAATCCCCGAGCTCGTAAATAATCACCAAAATCTATAAAACAGAGGCAAATATAAACATACACAGTAAGCTATCATAGCTTAGTAAGTTATAAGCAAATAAATAACTCAATGTTAATATTAACTCAACTTAACCAAACTAAATTATGCTATAATGGTCATATTTATTTTCAAGCTCACAATTTCATATACAACATGTACTTTCATTTAGCCGAATTTACATATATCCAATATCAAAATATCATTTAATCTCAAAGCCATAATATCATTATTAAACCGAATATACGTAAACTCATATACATATATTCATGAATCATCTTATAAATATTCACATTTTATATCCATAAGGTCGAATATAAACATTTATAAATGTTTGCACATAGATTACAAATATGATATGACTATACATAACCATTGGCCGAATGTACTTTCCATATGCACACATATATTTTTTATTTACATCATATATGATTTGCAACACATATCAAGTAACCTACTTACCTTATTTGAAATAGGCAATAAACTATGCCATACCTGATCACTTTAGCTCGTTTATACATTCAATCACAACTTATCATTGCTCGTTGAACCATTCAGAATTGAATAGGATACTCGAATAATCACATATATCGTACAATGCCAACGTCCCAAACATGGTCTTACATGCTATCATATATCGATGCCATTGTCCCAGACAGGGTCTTACACGAATCAAATACAATGTCGATGTCCCAGACATGGTCTTACACATAATCACATATCGATACCAACGTCCCTGACATAGTCTTACACGAGAACACATATTGAAAATCCTATGTCATGACATATGTATCTTATCTATTCCTAAGGTTCGTATGGGCTTTCGAATGTCGTAACGAACGAATCGAACTCCTACAAATAGGTTCCAAGCTTATACATATTTGACTTTCACATATATACTATCACATTATACATTTCAGCATATATAGTTTGTATTTAATCAAATAAATAACATCTATTTGCATATAAGCTTACCCCGGACAACGGTAGTCGGAACGAGATGACTAATCGACAACTTTGGTTTTCCCTTGATCCAAATATGATTTCTTTGGTTCTTGATCTAAACGTATTCAAATTAAACTCATTCAAACATAATTTCACTTAATTTAGTCCAAATACACATAAATGGGCAAATTACCATTTTATCCCTGACATTTCACACTTTTTACAATTTAGTCCAATTTGCACAAAACACAAAATGTAACACCCTGAATTTGGGCCTAGAATTTTTGGGCCTCGAGCATGAGAGCGGTTGAAGGTAGCTTATAATATCTCGTTATGCAAGTAAATTTCGTTAATGAAGGCTTGTTTTAGTGGATAAGTGTGCCGAGAAGTGTCGTGAAGTCCTGGGTTGAAACCTGGACTCTAGCAAAAATTTTGGTTTAAGGTGAATTAAACCCTGAGTGTAGTAGGTAGGCCTTAAGAATATTGTTGGAGAAATTGTGCCACAAAAAGCCTTGTGGTCTAGTAGCAAAGTAGTGCCACATAAGAGGCAGGAAGGTGGCATCATAGAGTTGGCAAGGAGGTCCAAGGTTCGAAACTCATGGCAATCAAAGAGCATTTATTTTGCTAACAGGGGGCGGCAAGAGTTGGTGTTGAATTTAAACTCTGATGATGGAGGGATCCCACATCGGGAAGCTAACATAAGAGTGGATGCGAAGCTGGCTTTAAATAGAGAGAACCATAAGAAGAGTAAAGGTACCCTTCTTGGCTGATCCCTTTTGCTTTGTGGCATGCTCGGTTGGGTTGGGCGCCGGCTAAGAGTGCTCGGAGCGTGGATTAACTCCAGTCTCCAATCAGGTGTGTATTTCTCACTACTCTAGCTGTAGGATGGCTACTTCGGCCCGCGATGGGCCGAAAGGGGCCATGTGGGCCCAATAGGCCTACGGGCCCAATTGGATAAGTTGTTTGATTGTGTAGTAAATATTAGACTAGGCTAGGTGAATCTCATATCTGTGGCTAGATTTGGGCTAAAAGGGCCACACGAGCGTGTGGGCATATTTGGGCCGAGAAAGGGCTTTAGGCCCATTCGTATTGTTATCCCTGTTTAGAATACTTTAGTTTACCAAATATTGAAATACCCTCGACTTGTAAAATTACCAATGTACCCCTGATTTATAAAATTACCGTTTTACCCTCGATTTACAAAATTATTGAAATACCCTTGTACAGGGGTAGATTTATCGAGATACCCTTGTGGGGTAAAATTACCATTTTACCCCTAGGGTGTTAAATGACTATTTTTCCCTTGTGGGCAAGTGACTGACTTGGACTGTGTGGTTGACGGATTTGATTGTGAATATATGTTGGTGATATGAATGACTTGACTGTGACTATTTGATTCAAGTATGGGCATGATATTCTGATTCTGTATGTTGTATGCCATGACATGTATATCTGTTGCATGGGACACGGTTTTATATTGATGGAGGAAGCGTTCTGGCAGCCTCGCTGCAATCTAGTGGCCTCGCCACATATATCTGTTCTGGTGACTTCATCACAATATCTGGCAGCCTCGCTGCAATCTGGTGGCTTCGTCACATATATATATATATCTGTTCTAGTGGCCTAGCCACAATATCTGTATCTGTTGACTTCGTCACAATATCTGGCAGTATCGCTGCAATTTCTGTGGTGTGTAGCGGTTGGGTGGGTCGAGTAGTCTCCTCACATGGTGTAAGGTTGGTACGGGGGTGTATACGACTGGATTGGGTTGGGATTGCATTCACATTCTGATTCTGATTCTGTTACCGGATACTGATTCTAATTCTGTTGCCTAATTCTGATTCTGATTCTAATTCTGTTACCTGATACTGATTCTGATTCTGTTACCTAATTATGATTCTAATTTTGATTTTGATTCTGTCACCTGATTCTGATTCTGATTCTCATTTTGATTCTAGTTCTGATAATGTTTCTTATTCTGTAATGGGCTAAGGCCCATCTGGTACTGTCTGTTATAATGGGCTAAGGCCTAATTGATACTGAAACTGTAAGTAGGGCTGGGGCCAGACTTTTAATTCTTTTATATGACTGACTGTTCCTTTTATATAGTAGGGGATTTCACACTGAGTTTTTATAAACTCACCCCGTTTATTAACCTTTCAGGTAATTTCCAGCCTTAGACGGATCGGAGCTGCGAGGGGCTCGAAGGAAGCCACACACACTGTTTATGTTATAGTTTTGATTATTACTTTTAAATGTTTTTATGTGGGTTGTAGTAAAGCCGTTGTAATTTTCTGGATTTCAAATTTGGAATTTTATTTATTGTTCTTATAATTGCTAGTATTAGAACACGGTTTTCCAAAGCAACTACTGTTGTTCAAAACATCACGTATCCGCAATTGTTTTTAAATTAAGCTTCCGCAACTGCCAAGATTTTCACAAAGTTGTTAAGAATGTTATTCAGCTAAGGTTTCTAAAAAAGTTTAAAAAGGGTATAAGTTTTTAATTATTAAAAAAGGTTTTTAATGGAAACATGGTTTTCGAAAAACACTTCAATGTGACATGCCAGATTCGAGCCAAACTTCCAAGCCGGGTTTGGGGTGTTACACAAAACATGCAAAATTTGATCACACTATTCTTAGGCCGAATGTTCCTTATATTCATACAAGTCCATTTCATTTATTTCACATTTTAGTCCCTCAATTTATTAAATTTGCAATTTAGTCCTAATTACTCAAAATCATCAAAAATTCCAATACAAAACATGTTAATCTAAAACATATCTTTCATATTTCATCAACTAACATCACAAAGCTCAATTATTCATCAATGGCATAACTCAAAATATTCATAAAAATCAGAAATTCAAGCATGGGCTTTGTACATTACACTGCAACGATCTCAAAAACGTAAAAATTATCAAAAACTGAGCTAGTTACATACCTTAATCAAGCTCAAAAATGGCCGAATACCTAAGCATTGTTTCTTTTCTTTCTTTTTTTTTTTGGTTATTCGGTCATAAGAAATAAAATATGAACAAATGGCTTTTAATTATGTTTTATTATAACATATATTAACTTATTTATCAATTTACATTTTTAACCTTAATGATTTAATAACAAAACTATATATTGCATGCCATTACTGTCCATTCAAATAATCAATGGCATAATTGCAACATAAGTACCTCATGCAATAAAGACATCGTCAATTCGGCCCTTTTAAAATTAACCATCAAATTTTCATTTTACACAATTAAACCCTTTTTATTAAATCGGCACTCAAATGACAAAATTGAATCACGAAAATTTCACACATATAAATTCACACATAATAAACACAAAAATTTTTTTTTAAATATTTTCTGACTTGGATTCGTGGTCCCGAAACTACCATTTTGAATAGGGTCTAAATCGGGCTGTTACACTTACAGTTCCAAGTTCTATGTGGACTGTGTCAAAGTAAGGAATCCACACTTGTAGAAGAGAATATTTGACACCACTCGCAAAAGTATGGTTTTATTTTATCGGTTTCAGCCTTATGCCTAGTTCACATGGGACTACAATATTATTAGAGCAAGTTGTCTTATTATACTCGATTTTAACTAGAAAGACCATTGATGTGGGAAAAATCATCCTAAAAGAAATGTGAAATTGTGCCGTTAGAGATTTTGGCCCAGCTTACTTCCCTTTTACAATAACAATTCTGTGCTTGAAAGCTAAAATTCTTGCAAACATAAAGAAAACAGGATATATCCAAGGCACAGTCATAGATTGGGACCTCTATCAAATAGCTGGAGACTTTGTTCTATAGCAACGAGTCAAAGAAAGTGAGGATCCCGAAGAAGAAGAAGATCTCACTGAGATTGAGCCTGTGCAATTGGCTGAAGTCCTTGATAAGGTGGAACCAATAGAACTAGAAACTAAAACTGATGTTGAGACTTCAATGTTCAGAGCTCAACCGCCTCACCCAGATCTTCGAGATGAGCTGTCAAAGTTGATGGACATAATGCAACATATGCAGTGGCAGCAACAAGCATACTAGAGATACTCAAAAATAAGGGATGACTCGATGAGAAGTGCTTTTACGAAAACTTACAATGACCCATTTATTTTTGTGCCTGAGTTTCCAAATTACATATTTGAACCATGGAGCCCATTATCGAAGAAGGAGCAACGCGATTCATCCAAAGAAAATAATGGTGGAGTAAAAGATAAGACGAATTCGGAAGGATCTACAAATAAATAAAGGGTGGATCTTGACTTTATTTTATATATGTTCTTAGGTTATTTTAGGATTAAGTTAATTAGGAACTTTTATTCTCGCATGATAAAACAAGAGATGGAAATCATTAATAAAATTGAACAAGTCGCGAAGTATAAAGTGTGGCAATAGATATATACATGTATAGTATTGGATTTAGAAAGAGCTTGGTACAGTTCTATTATTTCAATAAATTGCTATGTTAGCTTAATAATGATATAAATGTATTTTTAATAAAGCATGCAAATCGTACCATAAAATTTTAGTTCCTTAGGAAAGTTAGACGTGCATGAAAGTTTAAGTCTTTAGAATTGACTTAGTAGTTTCTTGTGGTGAAATCCTAGGAAGCATGGAATATTGAAAATGATTTAGGCAACTTTTGTTGGGACCGTTTGAGCCTTTCAAGCCAACCATAACGAAATTTTATCCCTTGAAACCCAACTTTGAGACTATATGGCCTAATTTTATTTGAACCTTTGCAATATTTAGCCATCATTTTTCTTTTAATTATCTTTAAATTGTCTCAAACACTAGACTCAGTATTATTCAGAGTATCCTTTGAAAATAAGTTTTGGGAGGTTGGAAAAAGTATCAAATGCTCTAAAAATTGTAGTACATACAGTAAAATGCCCATGTTTAAAAAAAGAGAGCACATGTACTTGAAAGAAAATAGATGTACAAAAGAGCATGTGAAAGCAAAGTATGTTCGTGTATTGAGGGAAATTATTCCAAAGGTCTGATTGATGCTGAGTCTAAGGTTTTAAGCCTAAATTTATCTATCTTTTACCTATCCCTAGCCTAGCCATGTTACAATCTTTTTAAACACCTATTGATTCAAGTTTTTTATGCTACCTACATTAGTGGAGAGAAATTGCTATGTTCAACATATGAAGGCATAAGTAAGACTTAATGATTGCAGATTAATCTTGAATAAGGAAATAAAATCAAATTGGCAAGGCTTAACATGTCTTTATTAAGGAAGCATTTAGTCTAATTTTGCTATCATAATAGTTGTTGAGATTAATTTGAACAACATGTATACTTAAGTAGCATAACTATCAAATTTCTTTTTTTTAGCATAAGTATATTATATTCATAATTCTGGGAAGAATGTCATTCTAAAGGAGTTATTCAAAGGTGTTTCTGAGAAATCCTTTTCAAATTTGTACAGTACTCGGGACGAGCAATGAATTAAGTTTGGGGGTATGGAAACACAAATATATACACACTTTTCACGCCTTTTTTAACTTAAATTCATGTAGTTTTGATAAAATTCTTATCGTAAAATAATTAATTTTTATAAAATAATTAAAATTTCACTTAAGTTATGAAAATGTTGAATTTTAATTAATTTTATAATTGATTTTGATTAATTTTGATAATTTTTCGACAAGTTTACACAAATGGCAAAATCGGTAAACATTGCTAAAAGTTCAAAATCGATAAGCAATATGAAGTATCAAGGCGAATTAATTTTCAGCCTAAGTCGGTCCAATTATGCGTATGAATTCATTATATAATTAATTTTAATTTTTATTCAATTTAATTTGGATTAAATAAATTATTATTAATTAATTATGAAAAAGTGGTCCAGTTGAGCCGAAACGAGTGAACCGAACTGACCAAGAAGTGGACAGCCCAAAACCGTCCATATGCTAACCCAGATAAGCTTATTGGCTGATTATCTAGCTTGAAAAGAGGCCCTTGAAGACTTGTTCAAGCTGCAAACAAACCCCTCCACAATTGTTGGCTTTATAGATTTGCCCCAAGCCTAAATTAGCAAAGTTGAAACTATCAACCTTGCCACATGTTTAGCAGCCCTCTTCTTCTATAAAAAACCTCTTAGGCTGGTCATTTGAAACACATCTCAAGCATTCACATCTTTTCTCTTTTCTCTCCAATTTCTCTCTAATTTTCCATTCCAAATTCCCTTGCTCTCTTGTCGATTTATCCTCTTGGAAAAGGGCCATTCAGCAGCCATTTGGAGCAGCAATTAAGTGTTCATACCAATCTTGGTCGATGAGGACAACGAAGAAGGAAGATCTAACACCCCTATGCCCGTAACTGTTGCCAGAGTAGGGTCACGAGGCATTACGAAAACAACTAAACTTTAGAACATTTCACAAACATATAAATCAGGAATTGGAATTATAAATTTAATTAATTCAGTCCTAATATAATCGAATATTCATATCTAACAACCAAAATCCAATAAGCCATTTATTAGAGTATGCGCATATATATAAATATATAAAGTCAAGATCTCATAGAATAGCATCATGCAAATATAAATTTTACTATTCATTTGGTATAAACCTTACCCTTAGCCGAATCCAACTGAGCATAAGATTCATTCATTCACAATAAGTACTTCAACTAATAAAACATTTGTAAGTCTTATTATTATAGAACTTAGTTAACCAAGCTTACCAAGTATAAAACCATTTCACATTTAAACTTAAAAACCAACATTCAAACCATTATACTAACCTTAAGGAAACACTTTCAATTTCTAATATGATTTACTAAACATACAGAGGTACTTTGCTTATATAAATATAACATATCATCCATATCATAAATACGCATGCTAGTTAACAAGATTTTAAAATTATAGGATCACAAAACTAGATCATGTGCCATTTTCGCATGGCTCATCAAAATGATAATTACATCATTCAAAATACAAAACTCATCTTTGTCTATCCTATACATGCCATATTTTTCAACTTAAAGCTTCTTTAAAGATACCAAAATGATGACGATAAGTGTGATGGCTTCAGTGATAGTCCTGAGCTCACAACGGATCCAGAATCTAAATAAAGATGAACAAACAATTCCAATGAGATAATACTCAGTAAGTCATAAGCAATTTAATAAATAAATCACAACAGAACTCCATTTAAGTCTAATTTGTCTACCTTATTCATCCATGATACCGTATAACCACATACTCTTATTTCTTCTTCCAAGACATTATACAATAACCTTTAGAAATAGACACATACATATAAATTCCATACACATTTCATTTCTTTATCTTTTTTTCTCGTAAAAGATTAATTACCTATGATAGTAATCAGTGTTCTATTTCACACCCTACCACGATCAGATTCCCTTAATCATTTCGCACACATAGTGCCCCACAACCGATCTCTCACACATAGTGCTTGGTTAATAAATTTGCACACATAGTGCATATATTTTTTCGCACACATATAGTGCTGCCCCATTTGCACACATAGTGCCCTTTTCATTCATGCATATACGTACACATAGTACAACAAAAAAAAGCACATCAATTCAATGCCATCGGCTCAATAATACATTATCTATTCGACATTTCTCCACATATAGAATTTACATTTCATGAGCTATGTGTACTCTAGGCATACATAGTAATCTAAGTCTTAATTGCTTAGAACTTGCCTTATTGTCGAACAAACAGATTTGATCGACTACACAACAACCTTCGCTTTCCCCTTATCCGAACTTGGCTCTCTTTGATCTTGAGCTTAATTAAACAAATAAACTAATTCAATCATCTTATCAATTCATCCTAACCCAAATTCTATTAATTTCAAACACATATATCATACGGCACTTTCATCATTGATGAATTAAACACATACCATGACTGACTGCACATAGTTCTTAAATTTGACCAGCTTGTCATAACATTTTCATATTAACGTCATACCAAACCTAAATTGGACATTCATTTAATTATAGTCAAGCAAATTCAAGTTCTCTTCCCACTATCACATACACGGCAACTCAATTCCTTTCATGTCAAATGCATTTAACTAAACCATGTCTTAATATCAAGTGCATTCGACAATGACACAAACCAACTTACCTCAACATTCTATCTCCCATACCTTAATTGAATACTCCCTACAGTATTTCAATCCTCTCAATTCAATCCAAGAGCTTAAACTTTACCTAATTGAGTTTGTCAATGTCTATCTTATTATTCAACTAAAACAATAATTAAATTCATCTCAAATTTTCCATGACCGAATGTATATATATAACTCAATAAGCAACAAATTATTAACCTCCAAATTCAAGTCCACATTCGGCATCTATAAAAAATCACTTACGAACAATTAAATTATTAATTTCCAAAATTAAGCATAATTTCACCTTACTCCATAATAGCCGATTGAGATTTTTGTCCATATTAACCATTCATAGAAATTTTTACTTAGTTCATACTCACCTATAACCATTTCTAATCACATAACTTCAAAACATCAACAATTTAACATATAGGAAACATAACCGAATGCTTCATGTATCACAAATTCAAAAATTAGCACATGGGTCATGCTAAGAGCTTCAAAACCTACTCAATTCCACAAAAATCCAAAAGAATCACATGAAATCATACGTTAATCTATACATTCACCATAGCTGAATGCCTTAGCTTCATTTCCTTTTCTTTTCTTTATGGTTTCGGCAAAAATGGAAGAAAGGATGGGTGGAACTTTGTTTTTATCACCATTTTCTATTATAAATTCATTATTTCACAATATAAAACCATTATAATATAATGCTTATTTCTTTATTTAACATATAATTTCCACCAACTAAAATAAAGATATGAAAACACATGATTGCATGCATGTGTTGACCGGTCATTTACATTCAAAATGGTCCATTTGACATGCAAGTCCTCCATAATACTAAACCATATAATATTTGGGCACTGCACATTTGCCTATCACATTTTCAAGGTTTCTCAAACAAGTCCTTTTTAACTAATTCCACATCCAAATGACAAAAATCAAAACACGATATTTTCACACATGAAATTTCACATATAATAAACATAGAATATAACATTCAATTATTTTTGCGACTCAGTTTTGTGGTCCCGAAACCACTTTTTGACTAGGGTTAAAATAGGGCTGTCACAGAAGAATAGAGCAAACTAGTCAATCCACGGAAAAACACCGGATTTGATTCTTGTTCCCTATCCCTTTAATTTTTGTTGTTGTTATGATGAAAAAATCTATGGATATTTATGTTGTTGGAATGGTTAATTTAATCAATTTAGCTTGAATTTAATTTGTGTTAGGTTGATTGCATTTCGTTTCTAAAATTGTTAAAATTGTTTTTATGTTGTTATAAGCCTCGGTAAGATGCTTGATTAAGTAAAATCATGACTAAGTTATTCTTGCATTACAATTGTGAGGTAGCTAATGAATTAATTATTTAAACGGATTGAAATTGTAATTAATGGACACAGTACTTAATCAGTGCATGTTTAATCATCTAAGGTAACTGAGGGTTAAATTAGCAACGGTATCTGACGATTACTGTGATTAAACTGTTTCAAGGTAGGGACACCTTGTTACCTCACGTAGTCTTTTATGTGCTTATTAGATTTAATTAATCGTTTGAATTGACTAAGGGATATGTACAAGAGATTATTTCTATTTAATAAGTATGTCTGTGCAATAATATATTTTCCTATTAAGATTTGTTTAATCGGTTGAATTGACATAGGGATATAGTCAAGAGATGAATGGATTTTGGTAGGTGACTATGTTCATAAGTTAGCAAGTTACCGAGTTGCCGTGAATTTATTTGTAACAACATAAACATGAGTTTAATAATTATATGTTAAGAAATGTAATTAATCTAACACAATTATGTCGCCTTGATAAAAATTGTATTTTGAAATTGTGCATTTGAGATTTATTTATTTAGTTTACTTAGTTTAAAATCTTAGTTTTTAATCACCCTCTTCAAACAAAATATTTTTCTTCACCAAAGTGTTTTAAATAGCATCCATAAATAATTCTTTTCACAGTACTTGTAGGTACGGTAACTCGATATTTACTTGTCACTTTATTACTTGTTGTGGTTGCGTACAGTTGCATATTTCCATCGTTTCATAGGGACATGGGCGTGTCCCAAAACCACACGGGCGGGTGACCCTTCCTTCTAGCAAAAAATTTTTCTAAGTTGTGTAAAATTTTTCTAAGTGCTCGGTTTAGTCCCGAACCATTTCCAAGGCATGTTTTGGGCCTCGTAGGCTTGTATTACGGACTTTATGATTGAATACAAGTTGTTTTAATTTGGATGCAAATTGTATGTTTACTTGTGATGTGAGTCCGAAAATGCCTCGTATCCTGTTCCGACATTGAATACGGATAAGGGGTGTTACACAGAAGATGGAAGTACCACATTCCCTTCTAAAGAGGAAATCAAAAGGAAATCAACTCCCGAAAGGTGGAGCCTATGGTGAGACCCTAAGGGTGATGTTTCTCACCCAATTTATTGCCACATTGTAGCTTTACATTGACAATTTTTCAGAGCAATAAAGGTGGGATGTCCTGCAATGTCCAATGAAACCTTACACCATATTTTAGCATGGGGAGAGGAAGAAGGAGAGGAAGAAGAAGATGATGATGAAGTGGGAGAGCATATGCACGATGACACCCCTATACCCCATTTCGATGACTTCAAAGAGCTATTTGTTCCCAAACGTCCTTCAACCATGGGGGTAGTCTTTCGTAACCTAGATGAAACTAGTCATATCGTCATTCGACCAATAGAGTATACAAAAATTTGCGAGAAGAAATGACGAGGGAACGATGTTCTCTGAGCTGGAGTCCAACTTTGACTCTGATGAAAATTGAAGTTAGACTTCTTTGCATTTTATTTTTGTGAAATATAACTTAAAAATATTGAACTATGTTTGAAATTGGATTTTATTTTGGTTTTTTTTAATTTTTATTTTGTTATTATCTTTATATTGTGTTTGTTTGCTATTTTTGTTTTTCTATGTAGGCCACCCATTAAGAGATTGCACAACATTTTTGAGCTTCAATAAGGAGGTAGATGACTTTGACTTGCCCTCACACACACATATGATAACTAGGTAAGTCCTTAAGCCTCCTAATTTTATTGAGAAACACATTGGGGACAATGTGTACTTTAACTATGGGGGCTTAGAAAAAAATTATTTTTGTTATTAATTTGTAACACCCTTTTTCCTGACCTAATCGACAGGTTCGGGTTCAGAATGTTACGAATAAACTGAATTAAATAATCGTATATCTGAACTTCATTCTTACCCAATTTATTAGATCTTGTTCTTATACAACTTTATTTTCAAATATTTAGCAACCAAGCACATTCTATAAATGAACATTAATAAGACTTCTTAGTAATCTGGTAACCTAATAAGTAGAACAAAGTTCTTACAATAATTTCGAATCAATAGATATATAAATCATATAAATTTCGACCATGAATTCTACCTAACTACACATATTCTAACCCTGAGGTGAAGCCTCGAAGGGCTCCCCTTTATAGGCATGATACAACAAAGCTGACTTCCACTAGGGTTCTGCGTAGTCTGGCTTGGTCCTTTTCCATAGACTCCTATATCAGCCTAATCTTGTAGTCAAGGCAAAATCTGCTCATAAGTTCAAATGAACTTAGTGAGAATACATATATTAATACTTCTAAAGAACACTTGAAAATTCAAATATAAAGAATTTATAATATGTTAAACTCCCTAAGTTCACTAGAAGATTTTCGCAAATAAGTTGGCATAGGCGACGCCTACACATTCTTTTTGAACCAACGCCTTGGCAGATAACTGCGGAAATTTTGAATGCAATTGTATACTTTCTAACAACCACTTTTCAGGATATGACTTCATCAAGCTTCATCTCCAACTAATTTTCTTCCTCGCTGGCTTGACTCATTAGAAAGATAGCCATGCAAACTGGTATTTAGGATTCCAACTAGATTTGGTGTGCTTACAGATGATTTACTAATATGGTGAACTCTTACCTAGTTTCCTTCATTTCACATCAAACCTAATGCCTTCATACCATACTATCTAGATAGCTACATTGTAGTTTCACTTATGCAAATACCTATCCCGAGATAAATAACCCATATGGCCACTTGTAGGTTTCTGTATGTAGGTTCTTACCTCCCCTGGGATCTACCTTATTCACGTAGACTATTTCTCAGTCAGCTTCAAGACATGATGCCGATATAGATACATATATATAACCTCATTATGGGACCTTTGGTTGAAAAATTTGCCAAATAGAAGTAAAAACTACTCTTTTCTTGTGGAATTGTTCTAGTAAGAAATCCCACGGAACTTCCCTTCTTTAGAATTGTTTGAACAAATGATTTTGTCAATTAGATAGTCTTAATAGATTTCCAAGCCATAGATAGAACCCAACAAACCATCTCCTCATTAGATAATCTTTGTATGACTTTGTACTTAAGATAGTCCTTAACAGAACTTCCATCTATATGATAGTCCTTGCGGACATTCCTATTATTTAGGTAGCCTTTGGCAAACTTTCCACATAGGGCGGACCTTGGCAGACTTGCCATATGAGACAGTCCTTGATGGGCTTTCCACTTTTCTAGCGACTTTTTTTACTAAAATTTTCAAATTCAATGAACCATTACGTACTCTCCGCGTATGATGATTCTGCATCAACTCTGGCGGATGCTTTTTCACAAGCATCTTCGAAGGATATACCACTTCCTTCCACATATTCCATGTCTAAGATGTTCTTATTAATTTCTCTACTTTTGCATTTTGGCGGACTCTTCTGTTTATCACGCTTATCCACAATTTCAACATATCCTAATCATTTTGTCAACTTACTCGGCATGTGAGTCATAAATAAATTTCCCTTTTGTGCCCTAATAGGCTTCTTATTTGCCAACCTGGTGAACTCCATCCTTGTCATGTGTTATACATGTTTGCCACTGGATCACATCGTGTCTTAACTATGGACTTTTGATTACGAAAAATTGATAAACCCCTTTCGAGGTGTCACCCTAAAGGAATTGTATATTGTTTACACGGTGTCGTCCTAAAGTAATTATTTACCATTTACATAGTGTGAGCCTAAAGGGCTAGTCGATTACCATCATCATGGTGTCGTTCCATAGAGTCGATAGATTGTCGTCACAGTGTCGCTCTAACAAGCAACTAGGCAAGCATTCCACAATGCTGCTAGACTCGCTTGAATCCCATAACAATCCGCCTATCCCCCCATCACGCCAATTTTCCTATCCTCAACTACCCGATCAAGGTAATTCTCTTCGTACTCTGCTTATTAAAAACATGCATAACATTCCAAATACTAACACATTAAGGAGTAACCACATTTTATCACATCAATACACCAACACAATGTACATTCAGAAGGCATACTAGCAATCATTCATTTATGTCCACAACCTTATACATGTATAATTTGGTTAATCATTGCAATCATATACAGCCATTGATTTTAGACTAAATTCAAAACTTATCAGCAGCACAACAACAAACAACACCCAAAGGGGAGTACAAAAATTTAGAGAAAACTTTTTCATCCACTTCAGCATAGCTTTTGCAAATGTTAGTCTTGGAAACTAAGCACGACAACCATATATCGGTTAAGCCAAAGGCATTCAAACTTTAAAATCTAGAATCCATGATACATAAACTTATTAGGAATCATTACTCTCACTCTTTCTCTAATCCATAGGTATAGAAAGTTAAGAAAGCTTACCAATTTTTCAAATTCTCTACTTCCAGACTTTAAATCTCACGATCATAGCTATATGCAGAATTCTCCTTAACTTCCTTTTCTTTAGAGCAATCGAAGAAAATGATGCAGATGAGAAGAAAATTGTAAACAGAACTGAACTGAATTCCTTTTGCAGGACCATATCTTCTCACTTAAATATATAACTCTTCTTACACGACCTTCAGATCTCAATTAGCCATCCATCAACAATCATTGTTTTTCCCACTTTGGAACCAGTCGATTCTATCTTAGCCAAATAAGATTTGAAACTCAACTAATTGCCCATTAGCAACAAAGTTTCCAAAATTTCCAATATAGTTCACCAACTCACTATCTAATTTAATCAACTCTGAACATTCCTATAAATTTGGGACCTCAAAGAAATCCGGGTGTGACAACTCCCCCACCTATAAAGAAAATTTCATCCTTGAAATTTTTTCTTGTGGTCATATATATAAGTGAACCCCTGAATAATTATTCCATACTTGGATAACTCCCTTCATAACTTGAGATAAGCATTTCTATTTTTCTCTTATGCTTTAGCACTAATCACTTGTTCACAAATTTACCCTGAAGCCATTCAGCTTGAATGGAGGGTTTGTTTTTACTTCATACTAGGTGGGTAGTTACACAAAGATAACTTCATTGTTATCCTGGTGTAACCTTCGCTTTCAACTTGAACCAGAGTCCTTTAACACAATGGTACTTGACGAATTTTATATTAACGAGTAATCGAATGAGCCAGTACTTGGTAGACATTTAACTCTAGATGATATTCCCCCTTTTCTGTTATCGAGTGGTTTAATAGAATCCATCCCTAGAGCCAACAGGTGTCAGCTGCAGATTTGAGGATTTGAATAGTTTATTTTAGAATTTAAACCCAAGCTTCCCTTGGATGTTGGCTAATTAAATCAAGATGCATAAAAAGGAAACCTTTTTATCTAAAATTATTTTTCCAACCTACCCCTTCTAAATCCTTGAGTTTTCTCTCTTTGCCTTCTCGGATTTCATTATCTAAGTCATGCTTCCTTTCTTCCCTTGACTACTTCTCTGCATTTTCCAGGTAATTCTTTGAACCTTCTCTTTTTTCTTCATTTTCCCCTAAAGTGGTCAGGATTAAGAGTAATCATCTTGAGGGTAGAAGTAATCATGGCGGCAGTAGTAGGAGGGTTCATGGGGGTGGCACAAAGGGTGATAGGGCTAGGCCTAATACTCACAAGGTAAGCATCCCTGTCCTTTCCTTTCCTTTTTGAGGAAATATGAGTCGAAATTAGCTATGAATTAACATAAACATGCCAAATCATCAATATACCAACAAGTTCACACACAATTTACAAATTTAAGCAACATTTACATTTTATTCAATTTAATTCGTAACCGAGACTAACATAACATTCAATTTAAAACTAAAATTTTCAATCTGATTTCACTATAGTCCATTTAGGACTTCCTATTTTTCATTTTTACTACCAATTTCAAAAGTCATGCATATTAGTCCCTATTGAACAAAACTATCAATTGACTTCACAATTTATAAAAATTACAAGAAAAAGACTAAATTGCATTAACCAATTTATGCTTCAAAATTTAGAACCCCATAGCCAAACCTCTTTCATCTCCTTCTCAAATTTTCGACATGCAAGGATGGAAAGAAACTAACTCTCTTTCTTTCCACTATGTCCAAAATAATATACATATATTTGTTTCATTATAACATATTTAATTAATTAGAATTTATATAATTTCCTTTATAAATCAATGAGCCACCATCCACTACTAATTTAAGAGTGGCTTAATTACTTCTTAAGTCCCTTGTGCATGTTCTAATTAAAGATTCTTAAGCAATTGAATTTTTACCACTTTTACAAATTAGTCCATGTACCTTAATTAATTACTAATTTGATAAAATTAACTATCCAAAATTCAATTCACTTCTAAAGTAAACTCCATAAATATTTAATAGAAATATTTATGGTTTTGGTCTACGAAAATGAGGTCCCAAAATCACATTTTTTAATACCACTAACTTTAGGATCATTACTCTTGTTCCTTAATAAACTTTAAATTAAAAAAAATTACTAGACCAAATTTTAATATATTTCCATACTAGCACCGTAAATATTAAATATTGATATTTACAAACATGGTTTATGGAAATGGCATTCTGAAATGGAAATGGTATTCTGAAACTACTAACTTTCGGGTTGTTACATTTTGTCCATTGGAAACATAATTTCCTGATTAAATGAAAGTGGGGAGTTATATTTGGTTGGCATTTCCATTCGCCCTTCCCCACTGTTAAGTAATTTGCTATATCATCCATATAAATGTTTCTATAAAATTTAAAATTAATAGTATCCAAAAAATCATTTTCATGATATGGAGCTTTGTAGTATTCACAATTTTCCTCGGGTGTGATGATTACTTGTTTACCCCCAATAGTTACCTGACGGTGTACGTCACTCCTAAGTCTAGTGTTTTCTCTGTACTTCAATGAAGCATAGAACTCCTATACTACAAAAATTACTGCTGGTTATTTTGGGGTCAAACAAAAGTTATGCCAATTGTAATAATTTTGTAACACCCCGAACCCATATCCATCACTGGAGTAGGGTTACGATGTATTACCAAGTAATTCACAACATATAACATATATTTATCAAAGATAAAACATTCATTCTCACAAATAATTCAACACAATCACATTGTCCCTTATAAGGGCCTACGAGGCCTTAAACATGCTTTAGAAGTGGTTCGGGACTAAACCGATAGCATATGAAAATTTTTGGAAACTTAGAAAAATTTTAGTCATACAGGGGTCACACGCCCGTGTGAACAGGTCGTGTGCCTCACATGGCTCCAGACACGCCCGTGTCTGAAGCTGTGTTGAAACAGGGCATACATACTGACTTGTATCACACGCCTGAGGACACACCCGTGTGCCAGGCCATGTGAAAATTAGTGGGTACACTGACTTGTACCACACGGTCAGTCACACGCCCGTGTGTGAGACAGTGTGGAGCATACTGACTTCTATTCAATTTCAACACTAGGGGACACACGACCATGTAACATAATCGTGTGTCACACACGTCTGATGTAACACCCCTCAACCATATCCGAGCTGGGATAGGGCTCGAGGTGTTACCGGGATTTTGCGTTCATAACCATATTAAATCAAGTCACTAAGTTGCGCTCTAATTTAAAACTTTCCAAATATGTATATGCTTTCCCTTAAACAGGCCTTCGAGACCTAAAACATGCCTAGAGGTGGTGCGGGACAAAACTGAGAACGTTTGATAAACTTTGGGCACCTTGGAAAATTTCTTTTAACTTGAAGTCTCACATTCTCGTGTGACTTGGGACATGCCCATGCAATCACCCCGTGTCTAAGACTTGAGCATTTTGTTAAATTACACGACCAAGACACACGCCTGTGTGTCTAGTCTGTGTTCATTAATAGACTTACCATTATAGATGCAGGGGACACACGACCATGCAACACGCCCACGGGTGTGGCCCGTGCGTTCCACACGATCTAGGAACACGCCCGTGTACCCAACTGTGTAGACCCTATTAGGATAGTTTGCAAACATATGGTCACCCCCTTTTAACACTTATACTTAATGAATATTAAAAACAAAGTAAAACATAATTATGCTCTCATAAATGATCTTTGCAAAAACTCATAGCATGGAAACCTCATATCATTGGTTTCTTACATGCTAGGTTATTTACCATCTTGTATTTATGTGTTGTCATACCACTTTAATACATTCAAGATTGGCTCATTCTTATGACTCATTTCCAATTGGAATTCAACCATCGCACATGATTACAAACTTGCATGGAAATTTTGTAGGTCATAGCCTACTTCAAAACAAGCCGATCTCTATGGCCATAAACAAAAAGATAGATACATCTTTACATGCCTTCATTTGGCAAATCAAATGACACATATAACAAAATACTCAAAACCCTATACATGCCATTGAACAAAATAGAAATGTCTTTATACCAAAGCTGGGCTAGATGATAGTGTGCTGACTCTCCAACCGTCTTCTAATCTTTATGAGTCCTCGAGCTCTGAGAGAGACTGTGAAAAGAGAGGGGTAAGCACTTTCATGCTTAGTAAGCTCGAATAACCAGAAAGTAAACTTACCAAGTAATTAGCATGCAAGCAAATTGGGTAACAAATTCAATGAGCATAGGATGGCTTCCCTATCATTTACACTCAATCAATGAGTTAGTCACATAACAATGCACTATCAAAGTTATCGTAGATGAGCTCATCATTCAACATCTCATTTGTATATATATGTCACAATAATATCATTGAGTTTTTAGGAAATCTCGATGGAATATCCATTTACTTTCAATTCGTACTATGATCGTTTCAGATATGCACTCTCGCGAACCTCACATCTTATGGCGGGATTACTAGTCCAGGCGAAATGCCCCATTTTATGAACTCATAAGGTGATGTCGGGATTACCAGCCCAGGCTAAATCTCTTATAGTGAAAAACACCTTTATTGAGCTCGGATCTGAATTACCAGTCCAGGCTAAATTCAGATCCTAATCGGATTACCCGTCCAGGCTAATCCATAATGCACACATATTCTTCGGGAGGCTCAACCATTCAAAGGAACACCCGTCCGAGATAGATCCTTTACATAATTCTGATCAACGGATTACCTGTTCGTGCTAAATCCTGACTGCAACACATGCAGGATCTCATTACACATGTAAATCATGGTTTATCCATCGAGTTTCCTTTTTTAACCTCAACCGAGACATTTTTCAACAAGTCATTATCGAAGATGCATTTCATGTATTTTTATGCCATTAACTAATAAAATTATCATGCATTCATAAATCATGTAATTGTGCATATTATGAGTTTACTTTGAGTTATCCGAACTTACCTGGCATTCGTTTGGTGACGGGTTTCGGTTATTCCAAAATCTTTTGTTTTCCTCGATCGACCTCCAGAATTTGTTCCTCGGGGTCTATCACAAAAAATTTTAAATCATTAACACTCCAAATTATACATTTCAAGTCTAAATTCCACCCCTGGTCCAAATGGCTGTTTTGCCCCTAACCTTTCTCATTTTTACGATTTAGTCCCTAGGCTCGTATAATGAAACACATGCAATTTTTACCTTACGCAAGCCTAGGTGAACACTTTGCCCTCTTATGGTAGCTCACATTTTCCATTATTTTCACATTCTACCACACATTTTACAACTTTTGTAAAAAGGTCCCTTTAAGGGTTTTTCATGAAAATCACCTAGGAAAAGATGTTTAACATACCTCAAACTTTCATATTCCTCCATAAAACATCAAAATACAAGTAACTCATGCATGGGTAAATTTTTAAACATCAACCCTGGCAGGAAATATGGGTAGAAATGGAGAGAGTAAGCTACCGTGATCTCAAAATTACAAAGAACATTAAAAACGGGGCTTGGGAGCACTTACTAATGAGCTTGAAAAGCTTGGAAACCCTAGCTATGGTGGCTTAGGAATTCTGACTGGACAAGGGAGAAGAATGGCTAATTTTTTTCTTCTTTTTCCCATTTTGTTTCATTAATATGCCAAATGACCAAAATGCCCTTAAGCCCTTTCTTTGAAATTTTATCTATGCAAGCCCATATTTGTCCAAAAACATAGAAATTTGGAAAATTGCTCCCCAAGACCTTCTATTTTATAATCTAGAGCAATTTCATGCAAATTTCTTCTAGAATCCAAGTTTTACTTTATTCAATTTAGTCCCTAATTTTCCAATTGGGCATTTACTCAAAGACTTCCTTCATGAAACTTTAACACATGCATATTCTCATATTTTAAGCCTTGTAATAATCATAAAATAAATATTTTGATGTCGGATTTTTGGTCCCGAAACCACTATTCTGACTAAGCCCTATTTTGGGATGTTACATTTCTCCCCCTAGGGACTTTTGTCCTCAAAAGTCTTACCAGTGAATAGATTCGGATATTGGCTTCTCATGGTTTCTTCTAGTTCCCATGTAGCCTCTTCTACACCATGTCGATGCCATAAATCTTTTACTAAGGCTACATCTTTATTCCTCAGTTGTTTAACCTCACGAGCCAATATCTTAACTGGTTCTTCTCTATAGGTCATGTCCGGTCGAATTTCAATCTTAGTCGGCGAAATCACGTGAGAGGGGTTTGATCGATATTGCCTTAACATAGATACGTGGAACACATCGTGAATCTTTTCCAGTTCAGGTGGCAATGCCAAGCAATAGGCTAACAGTCCAACTCTTTCAATGATCTCATATGGTCCGATAAATCGCGGACTCAGTTTGCCTTTTTGGCCAAATCTCAACACCCTTTTCCATGGAGACACTTTCAAGAATACTATATATCCAACTTGAAACTCAATTTTCTTTCTTTTCAAATCAGTACATGACTTTTGCCTATCCGATGCCGCTTTCAAACAGTCTCGTATCACTTTAACTTTCTCTTCAGTTTCTTTAATCAAATCAACTCCTTGAATCTAATTTTCCTTAAGTTCTATCTAGTACAATGGAGTTCGGCACTTCCTGCCATACAATGCCTCATAAGGTGCCATCTTCAAGCTCGTCTAAAAACTGTTATTGTAGGCGAATTCTACTAGCGGCAAATATTTTTCCCAGCTACCCTGAAATTCAAGGATGCAACATCGCAACATATCCTCAAGAATCTGAATCATCCGCTCAGACTGACCATCTGCCTAAGGGTGAAAAGTTGTACTAAAGCTTAACTTCGTACCCAAGGCTTTTTGTAATTTCTTTCAGAATCTCGAAGTGAACCTTGGGTCTCTGTCGAAAATAATCGACAGTGGTACCCCATGCAATCTTACTATCTCAGAAATGTACAAGTCAGCCAATCTATCGAGGGAGTTATCTGTCCTCACCAGAATAAAATGAGTCGACTTCCTCAACTTATCTACTACGACCCATACGACATCTTTCTTCTTCGGAGTCAATGGCAATCCTATCATGAAATCCGTAGTAACTCTATCCCACTTCCATTTGGGACCATCACAGGCTGTAGCAAACATGAAGGCACTTGATGTTTAGCTTTATCTTGCTGACATACTAGGCATTTCGACAAAAATTCAGAAATATCTCTTTTCATGCCATTCCACCAGTACATTTTCTTCAAATCGTTGTACATCTTGGTACTTCCCGGGTGAATTGACAAACGACTGTTATGTGCTTCTTGCAAAATCTTCCAAATAAGTTCATTGTTTTTGGGTACACAAACCCTATCTCTAAACATCAAACATCCATCAGAACCAATCTGAAAATCTGATTCAATACCTGACTCACATTGAGTTCTTTTAGCTTGCAAGTCATCATCATTAGTTTAAGCATCATAGATTTCCTGAAGAAATGTCAGCCTAGCCTCTAGCTCAGCCAAGACTGAACCATTATCAAGCAATGCCAAACAAGCATCCATGGCCCTTAACGCAAACAAGGATTTTCTGCTCAACGCGTCAGCGAGCACATTCACCTTTCCCGGGTGATAGTCAATAATCAGTTTGTAATCCTTGATTAACTCTAGCCACCTCCGCTGCCTCAAATTTAATTCTTTTTGAGTCATCAAATACTTCAAACTCTTGTGGTCAGTGAATATGCGGCAAGTCTCACCATATAAATAATGCCTCCAAATTTTCAAAGCAAAAACAATGGCGGCAAGTTCTAGGTCATGTGTAGGATAGTTCTTCTCATGTGGCTTCAACTGTCGTGAAGCATAGGTATTAGTTTGCCATCTTGCATAAGTACACAACCCAGTCCATTTGAGGATGCATCACTGTAGACTACAAATTCTTTTCCCGACTCAGGCAATACTAAAATAGGAGCTTCAGTTAACAGTGTCTTTAACTTTTCAAAACTTTGTTGACACCTTTCCGTCCATTCAAACTTAACATTTTTCTGTAACAATCTTGTCATCAGAGTTGCTATCATGGAGAATCCTTTCACAAATCTTCAATAGTAACCGGCTAAGCCCAAAAAGCTTCTAACCTCGGTTACATTTTTAGGTGGTTTCCATTCTATGATAGCAGAAATCTTACTTGGATCGACTCGGATGCCTTCACCCGAAACAATATGGCCAAAAAATTCAACTTCCTGAAGCCAAAACTCACTCTTGCTGAACTTAGCATACAACTACTTTTCCCGCAAAGTCTACAACACAATTCTCAAGTGCTTTGCATGTTCTAACTCATCTTTGGAATAAATCAAGATGTCGTCAATGAACACAACGACAAACTTATCCAAATATGGCCGGAAGATCCTATTCATTAGATCCATGAATATGACCAGTGCATTCATTAACCAAAATGGCATGACGAGAAATTCATAATGACTGTACCTTGTTCTGAAAGCTGTCTTAGGTACATCCGATTCTTTAACTCGTAGCTGATAATAGCCAGGCCTTAAGTCTATCTTAGAGAACACGGTGGCTCCTTTCAACTGATCAAATAAACCATCGATCCTTGGTAAAGGATACTTTTTCTTGATAGTTACCTTTTTCAGTTGCCGGTAATCTATACATAGCCTCATCGAACCATCTTTCTTCTTAACAAATAGTATGGGAGCACCCCAAGGTGAAAAACTCGATCTTGCAAACCCTTTATCCGTTAGCTCTTGCAACTGTGCTTTCAACTCTCTCAGTTCAGTTGGTGCCATCCTATACAGAGCAATTGAAATAGGAGTTGTCCCTGGCACCAACTCAATCCCAAACTCTATTTCCCTTTTAGGACGTAATCTGGGCAATTCTTCTGGAAATACATTTAGGTACTCACATACTGTAGGCACAGACTCAATCTTCAACTTTGTTTCCTTAGTGTTCAATACAATTGCAAGGTAGGCTTCATACCCTTTTCTCATATATCTCTGAGCAACCATTGCCGTGATCACAACCGGAGGCGTACTCAACTCTCTTGAATCAACCCGTAGAATCTCACCATCCAAGCATTTCAATTTAATATGCTTACTACCACAATTTACAATTACATCATGAAGGGCTAACAAATCCATACCAAGTATTACATCAAATTCATCAAATGGTAATAACATAAGATTAGCTGGAAAACAATGACCCTGAATCGTCAAAGGACAATTCTTACAGACTTTATCAACCATGACTGATCTGCGTAATGGGTTCGAAACTTTAATAATAAATTTTGTAGGCTCAATGAGTATGTTCATTCTACATACCAAGCTCATGCAAATGTATGAATACGTCGACCCCGGGTCAATTAAGGCAATAACACATAATCGAAAAGAGAAAAAGTACCCGTGATAACATCAAAAGCAGAGGCTTCCTATCGGACGCGTATCGCATACGTTCTTACTGGGGCTAGAGCCTCTAGTTTTGTAGTGTCTTTAGTCGAAACTCGACTGCCACTGGCACTTCCAGGATATCTCGGAGGTCTAACTCATGAAATGGAAGTACTCGACTTTGGGGCTACTTCCACTTCTTTCTCGACTCGCTCTGCGCAGTCCCTGAGAGAGTAGTCAAGAGATTCACATCTGAAACATGCACCACTCTTCACTCGTCATTCTCCATAGTGAAATTTGTTACAATTCTTACACTTCGGCTTTTGATCATCTACACTCCCCACACTAGCTACCATCAGGGAGGAAGCCTTTTGGCTTCGTCGTTTAGAGCTTCTCGCTCTACCTGAATATCTTACTGATGAAATAGAGTGTTCATGCTAGCTCCTTGATTTCTTTATGGGAAACAAGAGTGTTTTACCACTGGACCTCTTGCTCGCGACTCGGGCCTCTCTCTTTACTTGCTTTCTTTCGTTGTTAAGCTCCTCGGCCTTCTTGGCTCGATCAGCCAATGTTGCAAACTCTCGTATTTCAAGGATTCTGATCAACAACTTGATTTCCTCATTCAAACCTTCCTGAAGCACTTACACATTTCTGACTCATTTTGGACCCATTCAGTTGTGTATTGACTTAGCCTTATGAATTCTCTCTCGTATTCCACTACAGTATTGTTCCCTTGTTTGAGTTCCAGGAACTCCTTTCGCTTCAAGTCTAGAAACCGTTGGCTAATGTATTTCTTTCTAAACTCTGACTGGAAGAAATCCCAAGTGATATTTTCCTTTGGCACTACTGAGGATACAGTCATCCACCAATGTTATGCAGTATCTTTTAGGAGGGACATGGCACACTTCAAACACTCCTCAGGTGTTCAAGACAAATCGTCTAACACCCATGTAGTGTTCTCGAGCCAAAACTCGGCTCTTTCAGTATCATCATCAACTTTAGCTCTGAATTCCTTAGCCCCTTACTTTCTAAGCTTATCAACAGGGGCTTTACCAATTCTTACCGGTGCCATACCTCGTGGCACATCCTCATCAGGTTGGTTAGGGGGCGGGGGAGGTCCTGGTATGTTGGGGCGATTCCTCAAGTAATCCCCAAACCATTCATCCATCTTATCAAAAAGGTAGCTTGGGCCACTTCCCCGGCCTTCAGACATAAGTCTTATACTACTACTAGATACAACTCGTTATACAGAAGCTGGAGCATGGCTCTCGGCTCCCTTAGACTCATCTTGTGCTTGATTGGAAGACATTTACTATATTAAAAAAAGTTAAATGGTTAGGAGACATCACACTATCAATATTCGAATAATGGCATGTATTGCAAACCTCAATACTCTTTACGGTAGTCCTAAAACCAACTAAACTGTAGCTTTGATACCACTAAATACGTCGGGATAAGGCTCGAGGCGTTATCGAGATTTCACGTTCTTAAACATATTAAATCAAGTCACTAAGTTGCACTCTAATTTAAAACTTTCCAAATATGTATATCCTTTCCCTTAAATAGGCTTTCTAGACCTAAAACATGCCTAGAGGCGGTGCGGGACAAAACCGAGAACGTTTGATAACTTTGGGCACCCTGGAAAATTTCTTTTAACTTGAAGTGTCACACGCTCGTGTGACTTGGGACACACCCGTGCAATCACCCCATGTCCAAGACTTGAGCATTCTGTTAAATTCACACGACCAAGACACACGCCCGTGTGTCTAGCCCATGTTCATTTAACAGACTTACCATTTTAGATGCGAGGGACACACGACCATGCCACACGCCCACAGGTGTGGCTCGTGTGTCACACACGGCCTAAGCACACGCCTGTGTACCCAATCGTGTAGACCCTATTAGGCTACTTTCCAAACCTATGGTCACCCTCTTTTAACACTTATACTTAATGAATATTAAAAAAAAGTAAAACATAATTATGCTCTCATAAATTATCTTTGCAAAAACTCATAGCATGGAAACCTCATATCATTAGTTTCATACATGCTAGGTTATTTCCCATCTTGTATTTATGTGATGTCATACCCCTTTAATACATTCAAGATTGGCTCGTTCTTATGACTCATTGCCAATTGGAATTCAACCATCGCACATGATTACAAACTTGCATGGAAATTTTGTAGGTCATAGCCTACTTCAAAACAAGCCAATCTCTATGGCCTTAAAGAAAAAGATAGATACATCTTTACATGCCTTCATTTGGCAAATCAAAGACACATATAACAAAATACTCAAAACCCTACACATGCCATTGAACAAAATAGAAATGTCTTTATACCAAAGCTGGGCTAGATGATAGTGTGCTGACTTTCCAACTATCTTCCAATCTTTACAAGTCCTCGAGCTCCGAGAGAGAAAGGAAAAAAAGAGGGGTAAGCATTTTCACGCTTAGTAAGCTCAAATAGCCGGAAAGTAAACTTACCAAGTAATTAGCATGCAATCAAATTGGGTAATAAATTCAATGAGCATAGGATGGCTTCCCCATCATTTACACTCAATCAATGAGTTAGTCACATAACAATGCACTATCAAAGTTATCGTAGATGAGATCATCATTCAACATCTCATTTGTATATATATGTCACAATAATCTCGTTGAGCATCTAGGAAATCTCGATGGAATATCTATTTGCCATCAATTCATACTATGATTGTTTCAGATATGCACTACCATGAACCTCACATCTTATGGCGGGATTACAAGTCCAGGCTAAATGCCCCATTTTATGAACTCAAAAGGTGATGTTGGGATTACCAGTCCAGGCTAAATCCCTTATAACGACAAACACCTTTATTGAGCTCGGATCTGAATTACCAGACTAGGCTAAATTCAGATCCTAATCGGATTACCCGTCCGGGCTAAATCCATAATGTACACATATTCTTCGGGAGGCTCAACCATTCAAAGGCACACCTGTTCGGGCTAGATCCTTTTCATAATTAAGATCAACAGATTACCTGTCTAGGCTAAATCCTTACTATAACACATACAAGATCTCATTACACATTTAAATCATGGTTTATCCATCGAACTTCCTTTTTTAACCTCAACGAAGACATTTTTCAACAAGTCATTATCAAAGATGCATTTCATGTATTTTTATGTCATTAAAAAATACAATTATCATGCATTCATAAATCATGTAATTGTGCATATTATGAGTTTACTTTGAGTTATCCGGACTTACCTGGTATTCGTTTTGGTGACGGGTTTTGGTTATTCTGAAACCTTTTGTTTTCCTCGATCGACCTCCGAAATTTGTTCCTCAGGGTTTATAACAACAAATTTTAAATCATTAACACTCCACATTATACATTTCAAGTCTAAATTCCACCCCCAGTCAAAATGGCCGTTTTGCCCCTAACCTTTCACATTTTTACGATTTAGTCCCTAGGCTCGTATAATGACACACATGCAATTTCTACCTTACCCAAGCCTAGCTGAACACTTTTCCCTCTTACAGTAGCTCACATTTTCCATTATTTTCACATTTCTACCATACATTTTACAACTTTTGCAAAAATGTCCCTTTAAGGGTTTTTCATGAAAGTCACCTAGGAAAAGATGTTTAACATACCTCAAGCTTTCATATTCCTCCATAAAACATCAAAATACAAGTAACTCATGCATGGGTAAATTTTTAAACATGAACCCTGGCATGAAATATGGGTAGAAATGGAGAGAGTAAGCTACCGGGATCTAAAAATTACAAAGAACATTAAAAACGGGGCTTGGGAGCACTTACTAATGAGCTTGAAAATCTTGGAAACCCTGGCTATGGTGGCTTAGGAATTTTGGCTGGAAACAGGAGAAGAATGGCTGATTTTTTCCTTCTTTTTCCCATTTTATTTCATTAATATGCCAAATGACCAAAATGCCCTTAAGCCCTTTCTTTGAAATTTCATCCATGCAAGCCCATTTTTGTCCAAAATCTTAGAAATTGGGTAAATTGATCCCCAAGACCTTCTATTTTATAATCTAAAGCAATTTCATGTAAATTTATTCTAGAATCCAAGTTTTGCAATTGATTTAATTTAGCCCCTAATTTTCCAATTGGGCACTTACTCAAAGAATTTCTTCACGAAACTTTAACACATGCATATTATCATATTCTAAGCCTTGTAATAATCATAAAATAAATTTTTTGATGTTGGATTTGTAGTCCTGAAACCACTATTCCAACTAAGCCCTATTTTGGGATGGTACAACTGAGTACACGCCCGTGTATTTGCCCGTGTGGACAAAAATAGGCCATTTACTGAGCCATTTTGCCTCCCATTTTGCACATACCTATACAAGATCAATTGGTAACAATTTAAGTCTTAAGTATGTGGTTAAAAGTCATCAACCAATACACAATCATACAATATCCATTTCAACCAATTCAATACTCAATTCAATGCCATTTACTTATTCAAATACCTATCAATTCAAATTACCTTACTATACATAATTCACATATAAATTTCATTTAGTTAAACCATTCTAGACATGCATTATTCATTTAGCTTCAATCATTCATTATAAGTCAATTACCAAACTCAAATTAGAACCATTTGCACATATATAAACATCATCAAGTTCATCATCTTATGCCAATTCAAATGGCCAAAAATACATATCCATCAAGCATACCAAAATGACACAAGCCTATACATGCCATATACCATATATACACACTTCAAAAGTACCAAAATAGATATCTGATAGTGCAATGAAGTCTCTGACAATCCACGGATCTGAGGTAGCTTTATAAAACTATAAAACATCGAAAATTAAACAAAGTAAGCTATAAAGCTTAGTAAGTTCGTTTGTAAATATGAAATAATCACAAAATTTATTAACATTACAAAATGGATAACATAATTAACATTTAAAGCATCAATCAATGAGCTAACATAAAGTTTAACCATATCGTAACTCATAAACCATCAATTTCTTCTATCTCGTTACATGTATAGTTCTCAGTACATACATGTATCGATACATATCTATTTATCACCAACTCTCTTGCCAAATCTCTTTGAGCTTACAAATGCTTACGATACAATACTTCAATTTTCCAATGTCATAGTCCAACTATGGTCTTACACATTCATTGCTAAGGCCCTGCCATGGTCTTACATTCATATGCCATAACCTGGTTATGGTCTTATTCCTGATTTGCCATAGCTTAATGCATTAGATTTAATATCTCCACATTTTTCTATTATAATAAATACTATCTCAATTTCATCCACCAAGTAAATAGATACACCTTTAAGTTCAAATATATGAACATACATCGTGTATAGATATGACGAAACAGACCGACTATTCAATTACTTTGCTTTTTCCCCGATCTAAGTCTGAATTCCTTGTTTCTTGATCTATAAGTAATCAAAATTAACTTATTTAATCAATTATTCATTCAATTTAGTCCAAAACATACTTTAAGGCATTTTACACTTTTGCCTCACATTTTCACATTTTTACAATTTAGTCCTTATTTCAAAAATACACAAAATTCACACAATTTAACAAAACCCATGCTTGGCTGAATTATATATATAGGCCCCTAGCAGCCCAAAACTTTCATTTATTTCACATTTCGACCACACAATTTGCACATTTCACAATTTAATCCCTATTATGCATTTTCATCAAAAATCACTTTACAAAACATGAAAATCTATCATCAAAAATTCATATTTCATCTTCAAACACCAAAGAACACATAGATTCAACTATGGAAACTCTCAAATTCTTTAACAGTTTCAGGATTGAAGGTAGGGGCTAACTAGATTGAGCTACAACGATCTCAAAAACGCAAAAATCATTAAAAACCGAGCTAAAACCATACCTTAATCTAGCATCCAAAGTGACCAAATGGAAAACCTAAAAATAACTTTCTTTCTCTTCAATATTCGGCTATCTTAGGAAGATGATAGCATCAAATTGTTTTTATTTCTTTTGTTTTACTACATAATACATAATTTACTATTTTAACCTTATTAATATAACTTAAAAATCATATAATGCATGCCCATCTTTGTTCACTCACAATTAAAATGGTCTAATTACCAATTAAGGACCTTAACTTTAAGGGTCTATAGCTATTGCATATCTTTAGCTATTAGAATTCAAGTTTTATGCTTTACGTGATTTAGTCCTTTTTCTCAAATTAACCAATTAAACGATAAAATTTCTTAACGAAATTTTCACACCAACATAATATCATACTGTAAACATTAAAATAATAAAATAATAATAATTTTGACTTTAGATTTTTGGTCCCAAAACCACTGCTTTGATCTGACTAAAAACGGGCTGTTACAAATTTAGCAATTTCCACAATTTGTTAAACAAGGTCAACGATGGATCAAAACCCTTATCCTGAATAAATGTCTTACATTGTAATTGCAAAAAATATTTTTTGACATATTTATGTTCAAAATAAGACTTATCAAAGTCCGTCATTGGCTCTTGGGTTTTGATGGTTCTAAATTTCTTAGGGGCCATTTATAATGTTTAACAAAATTTTCAAGCAAAACTAGAATCTATCAATAACACAACCAAGCAACTATTTCCCTAAATCTATCAAGGACCCATAAAAATATTTTTAACAAAGAGAAGTTAGAACCCTTAACCTTGTTGTTAACACCCTTGAGATTGAAGAAAACTCCTTATTGTAAGTAGATTCCTTTAAAGACCTACAAAATAACAAGAAGAGAAAAGAAGCAAATAGAAAAGTGGAAAAAAATTTAGGAGAGTTTGAATAGGGAGAGGGTCTAAAGAGTTTGAAAGAGGTTTAGTCAACTAATATTGTGTTTTAGGGGTTAATAGGGTTTAAATATTATTTATATTTGGTTTTTAAGTTTAAAATCGATGGGTTTTAGTTTTAAGCATTGGGTTGCATCACCGGGTCAAGTATTTTGCTGCAAAACTCGACTCAATGTTGCGACACTCATTTCCAATGTCGTGACATTCTTCCTAGAATACCAGTTTTGTGACAATGAGGTGAAATGATGCAACATTATCCTTAAAAGTAAAAAAGTTTTATTCTGCTGCCATATTGCGACATTATTGGGTCAATGTCACGACATCGGCTCTATTTTTGTAAAAATCATGTTTTAGGGGTGTCGTGACATCATCATCTCAATTTAAAGGTCCCACATAATTATAAGTGGCCTAACTAATCATCATACGTTAAATCCTAATTTATTCTATCGTACTCTTTAAAAAATTAATCAGAGGTTCAAGAATTAAAATTATACAAATTATACAAATTATAATGTTCAATGGTTAAGGTTTAAGTTTTACTACCGGAGACATTCGATATGCTTTTTAACATCTCCATTGACTTTCAATCTCGAGCACAATCATCCTGATTTGTCCAATTGCACTCTTCCAAACTGGGTCTTTCCACTTGTCCTTTGCTCAATCACAAATTCATTTCCTTGCATGCAGAAGACGCTGAGAGTACCTTTGATCAATGCTATTAGTGGCATGATAAAATACAGCATGACAATTTTCCACTAAGTACCTAACATGTTCCTCATCTTTTGAGGGATTACCACACTTAAACACTTCCACTTCTTTATCGATTTTCATAATTAATTCATTTTTATCCACATCGATGGTAGACTTGGATGTGGCTAAGAATGATCTTCCCAACAGAATGGAAATTTCTATATCTTCCTCAATATCAAGGACTACAAAGTCAATAGGAAATATAAATTACGTAACCTTGACCAATACGCCCTCTAATACACCTTTAGGGTGTACCAAGGACCTATTAGCCAGCTACAGTGTGATAGAGGTGCCTTTCAGCTCCCCTAAACCTAATTTTTGATATATAAATAATAGCATTAATTGATGTTGGCCCCTAAATTGCGTAAGGCCTTCCCAAGCTCCCCTCTCTATAGTAATTGTGAAGCTCCTTGGAATTTTAAGCTTAAAGGAGTATATTTTTAATTATTGTTGCACTACATGCGACATTTACATCAGTCCATTTGACTTTCTTAAGTTTCCTATGCTTAGCCCTGATTTCCTTTAAGAATTACTTAATAATTTTATCAATAAGCTCTATAAGGGGTAAATTCATATTTAGAGACTTAAAAAGGTTTAAGAAACTTACAAATTTTGCATTATCCCTTTTCTTCTTATCCTTGAGCTTCAACGGGAATGGAATGCTGTTACAAATCAAATTGGAACTTTGCTTTAGCTCAAGTTTGGCCACTTGCTCCTCTATCTTCCTAGTCTCGTTATCATCTGGGAAGTCATTGAAAGGATCATCGGTTTCCTCCTTATCCACTTCCTTTGGAGCTAGAACTCTCGGGTTTCTAGAATCATACCCGAGCGGAGCATAATGGCTTTCACGTGCTCCTTTCCATCCCTCATAGGATTGTTCTCAGTGTTGCTTGGGATATCATTGCATCATGATCATCATTCGGCTAAGTTGGGCTGGATATCAACCAACTGCATATTCATTTGAGTGCATTGAGTGTACACATGTTGTACCTCTTTACGTATTGACTACATCTCCCTTCTATCTTGGCCATCCACTGATCACATGAGGCATGATCATTATTTGTGTATCACCTCTCATACTCCTAATATTTAGAGATGTGAGGAGGTTAATATGGAGGAGTTGGTCGATTTTGATTGGGTTTGCCACAACATTGGTTACCTACCCATTTAAGGTCTGAATGGCCCTTCCAACCTAAATTATAAATATTGGAATTTGGGTTTCCTCCCCTATTTCCCAAGTAATTGACTTCCATGGGTTTGCTTTAAAGGTAATTTCTCTAAGTGTACTATCACCTTGACTATTTATGCAGAATGGTGTAAACGTTAGTGGTCGATCAGAACCCATCTCTAGACGGTTCAACTTTTAGAGGATCTAATGGTATTTGTCATCCTCATAAACTACTTTTACTATCGGGGGTATCAGATTGTATATGAACCTGTCAGCTAGCCACATGTACGAGTTTATAGCCATGTCCTCAATGAGATGTCAAGCCTCTACATAAGTTTTTGACATGAAAGTGTTGATGAATGCCCCATCTAACTCAGACCTCAAGTTTCCATCCAAACCGTTGTAGAAGATTTGCATTTGCAACCACTTAGCTAGTTTATGGTATGGACACTTGCGCAATAGCAGTTTAAACTGTTGGTGATGTCTAACCTTAGCTGCATCATTTTACTTAGCGGAAAGAATTTTTGCCAAGAATCTATTTTCAAGTTCCTTCCACGTGTCAATTGAATCTGAAGCCTACAAATCCAACTAAGTAAACCTCTATCACGTAAATATTGGAATGTCATAAAACATATATTTAGATATATTATATAACACCCCACACCCGACCTAAAATTTATGATCGGATTATGAAGGTTAAAACGCTTGTAGGAAAGAGAGATAAATCTTTATACACTCGAAGTACTCTTTTTGAAAACATAACGAATCTAAAAAACCTTAGCTTATTTGTGTTTCTAAAATCAAAACTAATTTGCTAAAAACATTTGCGTACCAAAACATTTTAGAGGAACTCCTAGTTAAGTTTGTAGCGAAAAACCTTTAAACTTTTAGTTTACAAAACCACAAATTCCTTTATAGTTATTATAAGTTAAGAGTCATTAAAAGATTAAAGCTATTGCATAATAAATGCTAAAAACAATCCTAACAACCTAATCAAACTATAAAATGTTCAAAGAATAAACAAACCCAAGGAAAAGTCTGAAATGTCCAAATTAAACAAATTAAGAGTCCGCAATATATAAAATAAACACGTGAAACCCTAGCTCCAGAATTGCCTTCCACTCCTAATTTGGAGGATTACCATAAACTAACAAACAAAGATGTCAGATTAAAGCCCGGTGTGTGTTTTGGACCGTATTTCAAAAGAACATATATAGTTTTTTTATATACCAGAACATCACATAACATATTTCTTTCAAATAATTCAAAAGAACTTATCATATCATAGCATATCATGCTAGATCGTATCATAACATATCATACCAAATCGAATCATAGCATAATAAATCATATCCTACCCCTATTCGCTACACATCATCTCTGTTCAACCATTCACATCATATAGGACTATAATAGACCATCCATCCAATCACACCAATACGTGGCGGTGTGCCACTCACATTGTGACACCTCTAACCCGTATCTGTTGCTGGAACAGGGTTACGAAACATTACCGATCGAACGAAATAATTTACCATACAATGCATACATAATCTAATTACAATCAAATACATTCATAATATCCTTAATAGAGCTTTCGAGACCCTAAAAATACTATAGAAATAGTTCGGGACTAAATCGAAAACATTTGGCAATTTTAGGAAAAAGTTGAAAATTTTGGACTGCTGGGGCCACATGGCAGTGTGACCAAGCCGTGTGACTCACACCACTGAGACACATGGCCGTGTGGACATTCTAAATAGGGACACACGGCTGTGTCCCAGCCCGTGTCTATGCCCGTGTAACTCACTGACTTGGGTCACATGGCCAACCACACGTCCGTGTTTCAGGCCGTGTGCTAGGTCGTGTAATTGCCTGACTTGTAAGCCTTGAACCTATAGGGGACACAAGGCCGTGTCACATGGCCGTGTGTCACACATGACTGAGACACACACTCGTGTCTCAGGCCGTGTGGCCCCAAAATGAACCTTAAAACACAAGTTTACCATTTCAAGCTTCTTGGACCCTAAGAAACCCAAATACCAACCCAAATACCAACTCAAAGTGGCATTAGTCGAGCCAAAAACACATTAAAACCAACCTAATAAGTTCCTAACCAATGTACCCTCATTGGTACCACAAGTATATACAATTTTACAACAAATTAAACATTAATTCAATTCATCAACTCATTCAACAAATACCAAATCAATATACCTAACAAAGTTCCACAATCACAACAATTCAAATATATGTATATACCACACATACTAGCATAACAACTATACCTCATTATTATACAATATACAAATTGGTTAATTGCACAAAATATCATTCATAATATTTACATAAGCCAAACATTTACCAGTACTGCTCAAAAGCCTATATATGCCATATAATCTGAATTAAAAGTTTCAAAAACTACTGAAATAAGCTGAATTATGTAACTTAAGCGCTGATCCAATCATCCAACCTTCCAAAAATCTACAATGACATTAAACAACACAAGTAAGCCTAACGAGCTTAGTAAGTTCAATGAATTAAACGATAAAACTTACTAAACAAATTATAATAATTCAAACAATAATAACCATTCAAAAGAAACCTGTCATTCACAACTTCAATCGATAATTCATCCATATTCAAATTAATATGAAATAAACAACATATCTTTCGAATTCATTAAACAAACTACCTTACCGAGATTTTCCATTTGAAGAATGACTTACGGGTAAGAGTATATTGTCAACAGAAGCTCATAAGAGCTGGTCCTCTCGAACACGCCAACAGAAGCTCGTAAGAGCTGATCCACTCGAATCACGCCAAATAGAAAGTATAATGCGAGAGTTCACAACAAATGCTGAACCTCGGTTTACTTGGGTAATATGCTGATATCTCCCTCCAATACCATCTCCACTCCAAACCCCCGTCATACACCAAACACGAATGTACTTCAAATCTCGCATTCAATCCAAACCTAGTATTAAAATCGATCGATAATATAATTCCAACAATAATTCATTTCCAACAATAGAACATATATATAACATCAATCATCAATTTATACAAATGTTAAATTTTAACCATAAGAACTTACCTGGACTGAATTATAGTTGTTGCAGAAGTTGAGGGACTATTTTGCTATTTTTCTTTTTCCATGAGTATCTACGAGATTTTGATCTAAAAATTTAAAATTCTTCATTTATTAGAACATATTTCATTTCTAAACTATTTTAAAATTAATACCCTTTTACTTTTCTAAAATACACAATTACCCTAAACTTTTACCATTTTTACAATTTAGTCCTTTAACCTTAAATTCATCAAATTAACTAATTTTTCTCAAGTCAATATTTTATCCAAATATACTAGGCCCTCAAACAGCCCGCAATAAACTCAAATTCACTATCCAACCCTAATATTTTGACATTTTCACAATTTAATCCTAAAATCAAAATCTAGTAAAAATCACTTTTACAAATTCATCAAATAACATGATAAAAGCACTAAATACATAATATTCATCAAAAAAATTCAATATTCAACAATAGTAACTTCCAAAATTTTTAACAGAATAAAAAACAAAGGTACGAGCTAGGTGGACCTAGTTGCAACGATCTCAAAAACATAAAAATTACAAGAAAACGATTCAATTTCCTTACCATGCAAAGACAAAAGATGAACAAAGCTTCCCAGGTCATCAATGGTGAGGTTCGGCCAGGAAGAAGAGAAAAATGAGAAAAATAAAGCTTTTGTTTCAATTTGTTTCTTTAATTTTAAATAAATTACAAAATTGACATTAAACCTTTTATTTTATCATTTTCCTTTAATTAACTGCCCCACTATTTAAATTAAGGCTTAATTCTCTCTTAAGTCATTCCTCAAATAATAATGAACCATTTAATCACCTAAATGCATTAATTACTAAGTTTTGCACCTTTTTCAATTTGGTCATTTTCTCTTAATTAATTATCTAAACGTTAATATTTCTAAACCAAATTTTAATATGACTATAACGACTCTATAAATATTCTTCAAATAATATTTACAAGTCAATACGACAGAAATTTGTGGTCCCAAAACCATTGTTCCGTCACTACTGAAAATCGAGTTGTTATAACTCTCCCCTCTTAGGAAATTTCCTCCTCGAAATTGTTACATGAAAATAGATTTGGATATTGTAGTCTCATTGATTCTTCGGTTTCCTAGGTAGCTTCTTCTGAACCATTTCGATGCCACAAGACTTTTACTAATAGTACTCGTTTATTCCACAGTTCTTTGACTTCTTGAGCTAAAATTCTTATTGGTTCTTCTGAATACGTCAAGTCTGACTGTAGCTCAATCTCACTATGTGGACTCACATGCGAAGGATCAGATCTGTACTGCATCAGCATTGAAACATGAAACACATTATAGATTTTCTTGAGTTCAGAAGGCAAATCTAATCTAAAAGCTACAGAGCCAATTTTTTCAATAATCTCGTACAGTCCTATATATCTCGGACTCAAATTTCCCTTCCTACCAAAATGCATCACTTTCTTGCACGGAGAAACCTTTAGGAATACTCGATTGCCAACTACAAATTCTATATCTTTTCTTTTCAAATCTGCGTACGATTTCTGACGATCAGATGCAACTTTCCAACTATCTTGAATAATCTAAACTTTTTCTTCGGTTTCTCGGATCAAATCAACTCCTACCATTTTGGTTTCACTCAGCTCAAACAAATATAATGGTGTTTCACATTTTCTCCTGTAAAGAGCTTTAAACGGTGCCATTGTTATGCTGGATTGGTAACTATTATTATACGCAAATTCGGCTAACTCTAAGTACTTTTCCCAGTTACCTTCAAATTTGAGTATACAACATCTCAACATATCTTCAAGAATCTGAATCACTCATTCTGATTGCCTGTCAGTTTGTGGATAAAATGCTATGCTGAAATTTACCTCAGTAATTAGAGCCTTGTGAAATTTGCTCCAAAATCTCAATGCAAATCTTGGATCTTGATCTAAAATAATAGATGTCGAAACTCCGTGCAATCTCAGATACATATAGTTCTGCTAATCTCTCAAGTGAGAAATCTATTTTGGCTAGAATAAAATGTGTCAATTTAGTCAATCTGTTAACAATCGCCCAGATCGAATCCTTTTTCTTAGAGTTATAGGTAAACCAGATACGAAATCCATCATGACTTGCTCCCACTTCCATTCAGTAATCATAACAGGTTGTAGTAAACCCGACGGTACTTGATGTTCTTCTTTCACTGCTGACAAATCAAACATTTAGCTACAAATTCAAAAATTTATCGTTTCATACTCGATCACCAGTACATCTGTTTTAAGTCACAATACATCTTCGTGCGACCCGGATAAATAGAGTATGTACTATAGTGAGCTTCAGAAAGAGTATCACTTTTCAAATCAAAATTACTCAGAATGCAAATTCTATCGCATAACACAATGTACCATTATCATCAACACTGTACTCTGAACTCAAATTATTCTAAACGATCTATCGTTTCAACACCAACTCCGGATCTTCATCGTCCAATTCTCAAATTCTTTGAAGAAACAGGGGTTTCTTTCTCAACTCTGCTAATATAGAACCATCTTTATTCAAAACTAAATGAGTGTTCAACGCTTGAAGTGCAAACAATGACGGCTGTCAACTGAGTGCATTCACAACTACATTAGCTTTTCCCAGATGATAATCAATAACCAGATCGTAATCTTTCAATATCTTTAACCACCATCTCTGTCTCAAATTCAATTCTTTTTGAGTCATCAAATACCTTAAACTTTTTTGATCTGTGAACACGTGACATTTCTTGCCATATAAATAATGTCTCCAAATCTTCAAAGCGAATGCAATCACGGCCAGCTCGAGATCATGAGTAGTATAATTATTTTCATGCATCTTTAATTGTCAAGAAGTATAGGCTACTACCTTTCTTGTCTGCATCAACACACAACCCAAACTGTTGAGAGAAGCATCACTTAAACAACATACGCTACTCTAGGTACAGGTTGAGTCAACACTGGGGTTTCCGTCAACATGTTCTTCAGCTGATCAAGACTCTAATGGCACTTATCGGACCAAATAAACTCAACATTTTTTATAACAATCTAGTCATCGGCAAAGAAATAATCAAAAAGATTTTAATAAAATGTTGATAGTAACGTACTAAACCCAGAAAACTTCGCACTTCTGAAATATTCTTCGGATTTTTCCAATTCATCACAACAGAAACTTTACTTGGATCAACTCAGATTCCGTCAACTGATACTATATGTCCCAAAAATCCAACCTCATGAAGCTAGAATTCACATTTGGTAAATTTTGCATACAATTATTTTTCTCTTAAAGTCTGTAATACAATTCTTAGATGTTAAGCATGCTCGGATTTTGTCTTGGAAAAGATCAATATATCGTCAGTAAACACAACAATAAATCTATCCAAATGAGGTTGAAAAACTCGATTCGTTAAATCAATAAAAGCAACAGGGGCATTAATTAACCTATATGCCATTACTAGAAACCCACAATGACCGTAACGAGTTCTGAAAGTAGTCTTAGACACATCACAGTCTTTAACCTTCAACTGATAAAAATCGGATCTGAGATCGATCTTCAAAAACACTGTGGCACCTTTCAATTGATCAAACAAATTATCGATACGTGCCAAAGGATACTTATTTTTTATCGTGACTTTGTTCAACTGTTTGTAATCTATACACAATCTCAAAGAGCCGTCTTTCTTTTTCACAAACAACACAGGTGCACCCCAGGGAGACACACACAGTCGAATAAACCCTCGGTCTAATAACTCTTGCAATTATGCTTTCAATTCTTTTAGTTCAGCTGGTGCCACACAGTACAGTGATATTGATATCGGTGCAGTTCCACGAACCAAATCAATCTCAAACTCAATTTCACAATCATGAGGTAAACCCTATAACTCTTTAGGGAATACATCAGCGAACTCACTAACAAATGATAACTGATCTAGCATGATTATGAATCTCCAGTATCAAGAATATATGATGGAAAGGCTTCGCTACCTTTTCGTATCAATCTTTGAGCAAAAACAAAGCTAAAATAATTCTAACACCATCTTTCGAACTTTTAGAGTCAACTAAAATTGTAACACCCCTCACCCGTACTCAACGCCAGAATAGGGCTACGAAGTATTACCAAACTTATTTTACAAGTAACCATACATTTCACATATATTTTTTAATTCCATTCAAACATCATCCAAAATCATCACACTGTCTGTAATACAAGCCTAGGATGCCCTAAACATGCATTTGAAGTGGTTTGGGACTAAACCGATAACTCATGATAATTTTGGAACACTTAGAAAAATTTTACAAAATACAGGGGACACACACTCGTGTACCCCGACACACGGCCAAATACACACCCTTGTCACAAGCCTTGTGGACATTTAAAATGGGATCACACTGTCATGTCCCAACCTGTGCCCGACCCTGTGTAACTCTTTGACTTGGGTCACATGGCCAACACACACGCCCGTGTGCCAGGCCGTGTGCTATGCCGTGCCAAACCTGTAGGGAATACTGACTTATACCACACGGCCATGTCATAAGCCCGTGTGCTAGACCGTGTGAAGCATACTGTCTTAAATTCTAATTCAACAACAGGGGACACATGGCTATGTAACATAACCGTGTGTCACACACGGCTGAGACACATGCCAGTGTCTCAGCTCATGTGGACAAAAATAGGCTATTTACCAAGCCAATTTGCTACCCAACTTTGTAGATACCTTGAGTAATCCATTTGGCATTAAAACATGACATATATAGTATTCATCTATTCTCAACTACGCTTGAATTATACCATTTCAATGCTAACCAATATATATCACAACAACAACATAATATGCCATTCAATTTCATACCAAAACTCACTTTCACAAAACATAAAAAATAACCAATCTCAAATATGCATTATTTGCCTATATTCACTAGAATAACAATATTCATAACCCAACCATTTGCTACTCATAATACTATGATCCACAAGCATTATATATCCATCAATAAACTCACAACACAAGCCATATACACACACATATATATATGTACACAACCAAACCAACCAAATTAAGCCAACTCTCATAACTATAGTCAAAACCAAACTTTAAACATTTACAAGCCAATACAAATAGCTAAATTCATTATCAACACAAATACCAAAATGACCCAAAATCCATATACATGCCATATACTAAAAATACTTAAGTTCAAAAGTACCAAAGTGATAGTAAGATAGTGTGATAAAGTCTCTAACAATCCCAAATCTGAGCTAGCTTTGATTTCACTATAAAATACGAGAAAAAAAGATGTAAGCTATAAAGCTTAGTAAGCTCGTATGAAAATAATAAGCAAAACTTACCATTTAATTAACATTCAAAATATGCATATAACATACCACAGAATAATTAACCATAATTTTAATATGTATTCAATCATCTATGTAACCATGAACTCAAATCTTTCATATGTTCAATGCATATACAGTTTTTGTACATACCTTTATTGATACGTATCTATTCTCACCATTACATATCTTTGATATTCCCGTTGAACCACTTGGAATAATACAGGATACTCGAGAATCTCGCACCCTAAGTGCCAATATATATATATGGCCAAAGCTATCTCAATAAATCTTGCACTGAAGTGCCAATACATAGTCGAAGCTATCTCAATATCATATCTTAATAATACTCACTCTTGAGCTATCAACGGGTCTGCTCACACAAGCTGATGGTCATGACATAGATACACGTGTAACATTCTGAATTAAGGTCTAGTCGAAACAGTGGTTTCAAGACCAAAAATATGAAATAGAAATGATTACTTTATGATTATTTGATGGTCCATGATATGGTTGCATGCTTGTGTGGAATTTTCATGAATAAATTCTATGCCTAAGATGTCCAATTTGACTTTAAGGACTAAATTGATTAAATAGCAAAACTTGGGTTCTAGAAGCTTTAAGCATGAAATTGCAGTGGTTATTAATTAGAGGTTCTTAAATAGCAATTAGACCAAGTTTTAAAATTTGGACAAAAATGGGCATGAATAGGAAAATTTTGAAAGAAAGGCCTTAAGAGCATTTTTGTCGTTTGGTAAATAAAAGAATAAAAAGGGAAAATAAAGTGAAAAACTTGTCCATCTTCTTCAAGCCATAGTTGAATTTTACAAGGGTTCCATAGCTAGGGTTTTCAACTTTTCAAGCTTGATTGTAACTGCTCCCTAGCCCCATTTTTTATGTTCTTTGCATTTTTGAAGTCCTTGAAGCATGATCTATCCATTCCTACCATTATTTTGAGCTACGGTTCATGCATGAAATTTGACTCATGTGTAACATGGTTGTATTTCGATGTTTAATGGAGGAATATGAATGTTTGATGTGTGATAAATATCTTTTGCTAAGTGATTTTTAGTAAAAACACCTAAACAGGACTTATTTGTAAAAGGTGTAAAAATGAGTAGTAGAAATGTGAAATAAGAAAAATATTGGGATATGAGGCAGATTATGGATCGGCTAGGCTTGGATAACCAAGAAATTACATGTATTTCATTTTACGAGCCTAGGGACTAAAATGTAAATAAGTGAAAAGTTAGGGGTAAAAAGGTAATTTTACCAAAGTATATACTATGAGTCGATACGAGTAATATGTGTATTGAGAAAGTTAAATTTTGCATTATAGATCAAGAAAAACATTCGGGTCTTGGTCGGGGGAAGAATAAGGTTTACAAGGATTAGGCTCATTTCTATCATTTTGTACGAAGGTAAGTTCATTTGCAAATAATGCAATGTATACCATGCTTTAAATGCTTTAATATTGCATGTGTGATAAGTACATAAATATTTAATGTGATGTTGTATCATGTGTATATTGCCTAAATTGTATCAAGAATTATGCTTCGATTTCTCCATGAATATGTGATTTGGTGCTATGAGCATTGAAATCGATGTTACGAGCAAGTTCTACAGAAATGTGGTATTGAAGAATCCCGTTTGAACCTTAAGATTAGTTTAGGATACAAGTGACATGTAACTAGGAATTATGTAATCTGAACTCATTGAGTTGTGTTTGAGTTCATGATATATGTGACATCCGAACTCATCGAGTTGTAGTTTGAGTTCGTGATCTGTATGACACATGTTTTGGCATTTAGGTACTAGTCTCGTATATTCTATTAATGGCGAGGTAGTCCGACATATGTTGTGGATACTTGACGGGCTGCATGAGTATTCCCGTGAGTAGCTCGTAAGTGAGCAGCATGTGGTCGAGATATGGAGTAGCATTGGCTACATATGAGGCACTTAGGTTCAAGATTTCGATGTATCCGATAGTATTCCGATTGTTCAACGGGTAGTTCAAGAGAAGTTTAGTAAGCAATCTTAATGACTGCATCAAGAAAAGAAAGTAAGTTATTATGTGCAAGTGGCACTGGTATGTACATTAAACTCATGTGAGTGACATGAAATATGATGAGCTTGTGGTAAGAACATGTATACATATATATATGAGAAATAAGTTCATGCGATTTGATAAAACGCAAGGTTATGTTTGTTATGTTAAATGCATTATTTATGTTTGTTTAAGCTGCATTTTATTTGCATGTGAACTTACTAAGCTTTATGCTTACCCCTTTTCCTTTTCCTTTCTTATAGTTTTGCCAAGCTAACTCGAGGACTGTAGAATGTAGGAAACTCGATCACACTACAATCGAACATTTGGGTATAGCTAGTCCTATCATTTTGAGTATGGCATGTATAAGGACTTGGTCTATTTGTTATGTATCATATTGATTAGCCAAATGTGTTGGCTTATGACGGTATCTTGATTATTTTGTATATGGCCATGAGAGGTGGCTCATATTAATTATTTTGGGTTGTAACCCCATTTTTCGATGCATGCATGCGAACGTGTTGATGCTTTAATATGGTTATGGTTGATTGTGGTTAATGAGTGTGTTGGATGGCATGTACACTTGGTGAATGAGATATGGTTAATAAGTATGTAGTAAATGTGGTGAAAATGTGTAACTTGAAGGTAGTTTGGTAAAGATGATAAATAAACATGAAATTGGTGTGGAATGCCATAAGAAATTGTGATAATTTTAATGGATGACATGTTGACTTTGCTAAGTCATATTTTAATCATTAATGTGAATGTTTGAGTAATTAAATGTGCCATGTTGCATGCCATGATGTGAGTGTAAATGTGTGAGTGTTTAAGGGTGACAAATGGCTTGGAATATAGCTTAGAAATTGTCCACATAGTTAGACACATGGGCATATGTCTTGGCCGTGTGTGACATACGACTTGCCCCGTGGGCGGGCGATCCAGCCATATGTCCCCTACACCCTAATTATGCAAAACAGCATGCCTGGTAGTAAATACACGGGCAGAGGCACGACTGTGTGTTTCAGCCATGTAAAGGACATGGCCCTAGGACATAGGCGTGTGCCCAGGCCGTGTGAAGTCTACACTTAATTTTTAGAATTTAATTCGCCACACGGTCTAAGCACACGGGCGTGTGTGACCACACGGCTTACCCATACGGGCGTGTAACTCTCCAAAACAAGAAAAATTTTCTAAGTGTTTAAAAGGTTTCGAAAGTTCTTGGTTTGGTCCTGAAGCACTTTTGATGCATGTTTCAGGTCTTGTAGACCATTACAAGGGACAATTTGCATGTGATTTAAAAGTTTAAAATTGAGAAAAAAATTTATGATTCAGTTTTATATGAATGTTCATGTTTAAGTCCGATAATGCTTCGAACCCTGTTCTGGCATCAGATACGACTAAGGGGCGTTGTATTTAGTGGTATCAGAGCTATGTTTTAGTCAGTTTTCAGACAACGTAGCATGTGTACGAGTCTAGCTACACATGCAATACATATATTATGATAGTGTGACGACTCCTGACTATTTAAAAATGTGTTTTCATATAGTAAATGGATCCCAGTAAAGCAGTGGCAGATGATGTTAAGAATAACGCGCCTGCTCCCACTGAAGGAGCAGTGCCGTATGATAGTAGACCCACGACTGTTAGTAGAGGAGAAGGAGGAAGAGAAGCCTTTCTCCACATGATGGATGCTTGGTACACGGAGTTCATTCGAACGAACCCGAATGGTCAACCTCCTCCACCCCCTCCAAATCCCCAACTCGTGCCTCAAGTGCCTCAAGGCATAGTTTTTATGACATTTCATAGAACCCTAGTAGATAGAATTCGAAAGCAAGGAGCCGAGGAATTTAGGGCTGATTCCGATGATGATCCCGAAAGAGCAAAATTTTGGCTAGAGAATTCTATTCGGGTATTCGATGAACTATCCTGCACACCTGATGGATGTCTGAAGTGTGCTATTTCATTGTTGAGGGATGCAGCGTATCATTGGTGGAAATCTGAGCTTAGTGGTTCCGGGAGAAAAGGTCGCATGGGAATTCTTTCAAGAAGAGTTTCGAAAGAAATACATCAGTGAGCGATTCATCGATCAAAAGCGTAAGCAGTTTCTCGATTTGAAACAAGGTTGCATGTCAGTTACTGAGTACGAAAGAGAGTTTTTCAGACTTAGTAAAATGCTCGGAAGTATGTATCCTGTAAGGCTAAAATGCGTAAAAGGATTGAAGATGGACTTAATGAAGACATAAGAGTGTTAGTGGGTATTCTTGAGCTGAAGGAATTTGTTGTACTAGTTGATCAGGCCTGTAAATCTGAGGAGCTGACCAAGGAAAGGAGAAGAGCCGAAGTTGAGGCTAGAGATATAAGGAAGAGGTTGATGAGCAAGTCACTTCCATCCCAGTCTAAGAAATCCAGAAATGTATATTCTTATTCTCATGTATTGGCTGGGCATTCGTACAGAAACCGTAAGAAGCAAAATCCGGGTTTTAGATTTCAAGATACCTCTGTAGCTAGTGTGGGTAATGATAGAGCTCCCAAACCTGAATGCCAACAGTGTGGTAGAAATCATTTTGGTAAGTGTAGGGTGAGCGATAGTGCTTGTTTCCAATGTGGTTCTCAAGATCACTATATCAAGGACTCTCTTGAGATGGTCGAGAAAGAAAAAAAATTAGAGTACAAGGCCAGGTAGTACTGCTACAAAGGGAAGACCTTTAAGAAACGCCACTGATGGGGCTAGTAGTAAGAATGTAATACAAGATATAGCGGTGAGATTCAAGGCTAGAGCTCCGGCTAGGGCCTATGCTATACGTGAGCACGAGGACGCATCAGCTCTTGATGTGATTACGGGTAATTTTTCTCTCCATGACACAACTATCATTGCCTTTATTGACCCTGGTTCTACTCGTTCATATGTGTGCATGAAATTCGTATCCATCATGAATATGTCTATTGAGTCTACGAAATTTATGATTAAAGTGTCAAACCCATTAGGCATGTGACAACCCGAATTAGAGCCTAATCGGAATAGTGGTTTCGTGACCACAAATCCGAGATAGAAATAATTGTTTTATAATTATTTTGGGGTTTATGATATGATTTCATGATTTCGTGAAAATTTCGTGATGAAATTCTATGCATTGAGCGCTTAAGTTGAGATTAGGGACTAAACCGAATAAATTGTAAAACTCGTGTTTTAGAAGTTTTTAGTATGAAATTGCTTTGGGATATTAACTAGAAGGTCTTAAATAGCAATTTGACCCATTCCTAAGTTATGGACAAAAGTTGGACATGGAGGGAATTTTTGGAAAGTTTAGTAGTAAGGGCATTTTGGTCATTTGTATATTAAATGAAATAAAATGGGAAAAATAACACAAAATTGGTTATCCTCTTCACTAGTTGCTGTCAAAATTTTCTCTCCTCCATAGCTAGGGTTTCTTCAATTTTCAAGCTTCATAGTAAGTGGTTTCAAGCCCCGTTTTTAATGTTCTTCACATTTTTGAAATCCTCGTAGCTCGGTTTACTTATTTCTACCATTACTTCGAGTTAGGATGTATGTTTAAAAATTTACCCATGAATTATAGGCATGTATTATGTTGTTTGATGGTAGAATATGAATGTTTGAAGTTAGGAGAACGATCTTTTCTAAGCGATTTTTAACGAAAATGAGCAAAATGGCATAATCGATAAAAATACCTATTGTTCATAACTATGTGTTAGAGTGAGAATTTGATGTTACTATAGAAGAGAAAAATGATCAGTAGGTCATTAAACATAAGAATAAAGGCTGAAAATAAATTTCCAAGCCTTGGGGTAAAATCGTAATTTTGTAAAAGTTAGGGGGCAAAAATGTAATTTTTGTATAATATGATTTTTGGATTAAAATAAATAGTTCGAGTGTTAAATGAACTAAGTATGTTGTTGTAGATCAAGAAAAGCGTGGAATCGACCTCGAACAGGGGAAGGAGAAAGTTTTGGACTAAATTGCAAAATTCTCATATTTTGCACCGAGGTAAGTTTGTATGTAAATAATACATTAATTTCTTTTACATTCTTATATTTCAGCCTATCATATATATTAGATGATGTTGAAGTATAAATTGACTATTGGAAGAATGGAAATAAGTAATAGAGAGAGAGATCCCGGTTGAACATTCGGAAAGATCGAATAAAATAGAGGAGGCGTAGCTAGGTCACATGTATGGTGCCGAGTGCACATCATGTGTACAAGAAAGCTACGAGATACTATGTAGTAGCTAGGTCACATGTGTGATACGGGGTGTATCCCATGTAGACAAGAGAGCTACGTGAGAGATAAATGTAGCCAGGTCGCATGCGTGATTCCAAGTGAAGGACACCATGTAGACAAGAGAGCTACAAGACAAATCGGCTAGGTCGCATGAGTGGTACTAAGTGTTCACCATGTGTACAAGAGAGCCGAATTAAATGAAATATGATGGTGGGGCTGTGTGCTGAAACCATCAAGTATCGAGGATTAATCTGAATTGTTCAACGGGATGGCTTTGTGGTGACATTGTAGTCATGGGCCTATACTTGTGATGTATGAAATGTAGTGAAAATGATTTGTGATATATATATATATAAGTTAAAATGAGGTTAGTACAAAGAATGTGTGAAAGAGTGAAATTAGCATTAAAACTGTTTTGGACAGTATCAGTAACGTGATTTATATAAATCACCAAAAATAGAAGGAATTTAATTAGAGGTTGAATAAGTTGTGAAATTAAATCTTAATGAGTCTATTTTCATATAAAAGAAACAGAGCAAGCAAAGGAATTCTATATTTTGATATATTTACAATTGTGTGTGACTTGCTCAGAATGACTATGTGATCCCCTGTTCCAACTTTGAAAAATCATTAAAACTTGTACAAAACAAATTAAGAAATATAGTTTACATGCCTAAATTCCTTATTGAGTATAGTTTTAAATGAAATAGGTTTCATGGTTATTTGAATTGTGTACAGAGAGAAATTCAATTCGTAGTGAACAGAGGTCAGATCAGTTGAGCTGTGTAACAGGGGAAAATTTAACTAATAAACTATACTAATTGGCTAAACCAAAAATTCTAGAAAAAAATTAGTAAGAATTTTTATGAGTCTAGATTCAGGAAAATTTTACGGATTTGAATTTTGAGCTTCGTAACTCGAGTTATGATTTATTTAGTGATCATGATGCAGGAGGGATAGCTTGATCAAACCGGAGTAAACACTAAAAAAAATAAAAAAATATGATATAATTGAGTTATGTTGTAAACATATTAGATTTCTTATCTGTTATTTATATACTTACTTACTAAGCTATAAGCTTACTTTCTTTTCTCTCCTTTGTCTTATAGTGTCATCCAGCTAGCACAGGAGTTAGAGATCGTTGAAGATCCGCCCGCACTATCAATACTCTTGGTATCTGAACTCAACATTTTGAAATATGGCATGTATAGCAGACTTCGTTATTTTGTTACGTGTCATAATTGTCTAGGTTTAAAATACTACTTATAGGATCAAACTAATCATTTTGTACGAAGCCTTTGAAATTGGTTTGTATTGTTAATGGCATATGTTATAATGATTCATGATCAATTTGCGCGCCATATTTTTGTTGGGTTTTATTTAATAGTATATACTATAATTTGTTAATACCTCGTACCCTGTTCCAGCGACGGATACGGGTAAGGGGTGTTACATGTAGTGGTATCAGAGCTATGGTCTAGTTGGTTCTCAGACTAATAAAGTGTGTGTAAAAGTCTAGCTATACATGCCATAAAAATATTGTGATAGTGTGGTGACTCCTGATTATTCTAAACTGTGTTTTGTTTTAATATAGTAATGGATCTTGAAGGAACTGCGGCTGATGATGCTGCTAGTAATGCGCCGGCTCCCACACAAGGGACCGCGCCTGTGGAAAGTAGACCTGAGACATTGAGATAGGGAGATGAGGCTCGGGATGCCTTTCTCCAAATGATGAACAATTGGTATACTGAATTTATTCGAGCAAATCCAAATGCTCAACCTCCTCCACCCCCTCCCATACCTCAGACGATTCCTGTAGCTACTCAAGGCATAGATTTGGTAAGAACGAACAAGCCTCCGGTTGACAAGATTCGAAAACAAGGGGCCGAAGAGTTTAGTGCAAAGATCGATGATGATCCTGAGAAAGCGGAGTTCTGGCTTGAAAATTCTACCCGTGTATTTGATGAGCTCTCATGTACACCCGAGGAGTGCTTAAAGTGTACTATATCACTTTTGAGAGATTCAGCCTACCACTGGTGGAAGACTTTGGTAGCATTGGTGCCAAAAGAAATAGTTACTTGGGATTTCTTCCAGGAAGAATTCAGAAAGAAATGCATAAGTCAGCGATTTATTGATCAAAAATGGAAGGAGTTCCTTGAATTTAAGCAGGGCAAGATGTCTTTGGCAGAGTATGAACGTGAATTTGTAAGACTCGACAAGTATGCCCAGGAATGTGTGTCCACCGAGGCCATTATGTGCAGAAGGTTTGAGGATGGACTAAATGAGGACATTAAACTGCTTGTAGGAATTTTGGAGTTGAAAGAATTTGTAGTATTGGTTGACCGAGCTCTTAAAGCCAAAGAATTGAACAAAGAAAGAAGAAAAACTGCTATTAAGGCTCGAAATGCCAGAAAAAGGCTGATAAGCAAGTCATTTCAATCTCAATCAAAGAGGTCCAAAGAGACAAACCCTCGAATGACAGTTTCAACTGGGGATTCACACAGAGATCGTGGTAGAGCATATTCGGGGTCTAAAGCTCAAGCTACTTCGGTGGCAAGTGTGGGTAACGTGCGACTTAGAAAGCCCAAGTGTCAGTAATGTGGCAGGAAAAATTATGGTGAGTGTTGGGGAAACGAGCAAGCTTGTTTCAGGTACGGTTCTCGTGAGCATTTTATTAGAGACTGTCCGGAGAAAGTTAAAGAAGAAAGATTTCAGAGTGCTAGACAGAATACCACCGCTAGTAGAGGTAGACCACCGAGAAATACTAGAGGTAGGACTAGCAATAAAACTACGATGAAAGATTCAGCAACGAGATCAGAAGCTAGAGCACCTGCTAGAGCTTATGCTATACGTGCCCGAGAAGATGCATCATCTCCCGATGTCATTACTGGTACATTTTCTCTCTATGATACTATTGTTATTACATTGATTGATCCCGGGTCCACTCATTCCTATATTTGATGAATTTAGTATCTAATAAAAAGTTGCTTGTTGAGTTTACTGAGTTTACAATTAAAGTGTCGAACCCCTTAGGCCAATATGTGCTAGTTGACAAGGTTTGCAGGAATTTCCCATTAATGATTCAAGGTCACTATTTTCTGGCTAATCTGACGCTGTTACCATTTGATGAGTTTGACGTTATCTTGGGAATGGACTGGTTGACATTGTATGGTGCCAAGGTATATTGTAAACAAAAAACACTAGAGTTGAAATGTGAAAACGGAGAAATTCTGTGGGTTGAAACAGATGAATCAAATAAATTGCCTATGGTGATTTCGCATATGTCTGCACAGAAATACATGAGGAAAGGGTGTGAAGCTTATCTGGCTTATGTAATGAATGCTGAGTTGCCTCAACTGAAGTTTGAATCAGTACCGATAGTCTGTGAGTTTCCAGATGTATTTCCAGAGGAATTGCCTGGGTTACCTCCGAACAGAGAGATAGAGTTTGCCATTGATTTGTTGTCGGGTACTACACCGATCTCGATTGCTCCATATAGAATGGCTCTGACTGAATTAAAAGAATTGAAGGCTCAGTTGCAAGAGTTAACAGATAAAGGATTTGTGAGACCGAGTTTCTCTCCCTAGGGTGCTCCTGTATTGTTCATAAAGAAGAAGGATGGTTCAATGAGACTTTGCATTGATTACCGTCAGCTTAATAAGGTGACTATAAAGAACAAGTACCCATTGCCGAGGATTGATGATTTATTTGATCAGTTAAAGGGGGCCACAGTGTTTTCAAAGATCGATTTGAGGTCTGGTTACTACCAGTTGAGAGTTAAGGAGTCGGATGTGCCGAAAACCGCCTTTAGGACAAGGTATGGACATTATGAGTTTCTTATGATGCCTTTCGGCTTAACAAATGCTCCAGCTATATTTATGGACTTAATGAACCAGATCTTTCAGCCATATTTGGATAAGTTTGTAGTAATGTTTATAGATGATATTCTAATTTATTCTCGGGATGAGTCTGAACATGCCGAACACTTGAGAACCATATTGCAGATCTTGAGAGAAAAGAAATTGTTTGCTAAGTTTAGTAAAAGTGAGTTCTGGCTTCATGAAGTCAGATTTTTGGGACATATAGTCTCAGGTGATGGTATTCGGGTGGATCCAAGCAAGATTTCTGCGATCGTTGATTGGAAACTGCCAAAGAATGTATCCGAGGTTAGAAGCTTTTTAGGCTTGGCCGGGTATTATAGATATTTTGTTGAGGGATTTTCAATGATTACCTCTCCTATGACTAAGTTGTTGCAGAAGAATGTTAAGTTTGAATGGACTGATAAATGTCAGCAGAGTTTTGAAAAGTTGAAAGCACGATTGACTGAAGCACCAATTTTAGTATAGCCCGAGCCAGGAAAGGAGTTCGTAATTTATAGTGATGCATCATTGACAGGCCTTGGATGTGTGTTGATGCAAGAGGGTAAAGTGGCAGCTTATGCTTCGAGACAGTTAAAACCGCATGAGAAGAACTATCCTACACATGATTTGGAATTGGCCGCTATTGTCTTTGCCTTGAAGATTTGGCGACATTATTTGTATGGTGAAAAATGCCGAATTTTTACTGATCACAAAAGTTTGAAGTATTTGATGAATCAAAAGGATTTGAATCTGCGACAGCGGAGATGGCTTGAATTATTAACGGATTATGAGCTAGTGATTGATTATCATCCAGGAAAAGCAAATGTAGTTGCTGATGCCTTGAGCAGGAAATTTCTTTTTACTTTGAGAGCCATGAATACGGAGTTAGCATTGTCTGATGATGGGTCAATCTTAGCAGAGATGAGGGCTAAGCCATTATTTTTCCAGCTGATTTGTGATGCTCAAAAGAACGATAGTGAGTTGCGAACCAAGAGAACTCAATGCGAATCAGGTTACGACTCAGATTTTCGAGTTGGACCAGACGACTATTTGATGTTTCGAGAAAGGATATGTGTACTGAAAAACGATGAATTGATTCAGAAAATATTACATGAGGCGCACAGTGGTTGTTTATCAGTTCACCCTGGTAGCACAAAAATGTATAATGATTTAAAGACGTTGTATTGGTGGCCAGGTATGAAAAGGGACATTTTTGAATTTGTAACCAAGTGTTTGATCTGTCAACAAGTAAGAGATGAACATCAAGTGCCTTCAGGACTACTTCAACCGGTAATGGTGCCTGGGTGGAAATGAGACAAGATTACCATGGATTTTGTAACCGGTTTGCCTTTGACTCCTAAAAAGAAGGATGTTGTCTGGGTAGTGGTTGATAGATTAACAAAGTCAGCCCACTTTATACCAGTACGTACCGATTACTCACTTGATAAATTAGCCAAATTATATATTGCTGAAATTGTGAGGTTGCACGGAGTACCTATGTCTATAATATCAGATAGAGATCCGAGATTTACCTCGAGATTTTGGAAAAAGTTACAAGAAGCTTTGGGTACAAAATTGAACTTTAGTACCTCGTTTCATCCACAAACAGATGGTCAGTCGGAAAGAGTAATCCAGGTACTCAAGGATATGCTTAGATGCTGTGTCTTAGAATTTGGAGGTAGTTGGGAGAAATATCTATCTTTGATTGAATTTGCCTACAATAACAGCTATCAGTCAAGTATACAAATGGCACCGTATGAAGCCTTGTATGGTCATAAGTGTCGTGCTCCTTTATCTTGGACCGAACTTAGTGAGAAACAGATTCACTGTAACACCCCAAACCCGGCCTGGAAGTTTGGCTCGAACTTGGCGTGTCACATTGAAGTGTCTTTCGAAAACAATGTTTCCATTAAAAACCCTTCTTAATAATTAAAAACTTATACCCTTTTTAAACCTTGTTAGAAAACCTCAGCTGAATAACATTCTTAACAACTTTGTAAAAATCTTGGTAGTTGCGGAAACTTACTTTAAAAACAATTGCGGTTACGTGATGTTTTGAATAACAGCAGTTGCTTTGGAAAATCGTGTTCTAATACTAGCAATTATAAGAACAATAAATAAAATTCCAAATTTGAAATCCAGAAAATTACAACGGCTTTACTACAACCCACATAAAATAATTTAAAGGTAATAATCAAAACTGTAACATAAATAGTGTGTGTGGCTTCCTCCAGGCCCCTAGCAACCCCGATCCATCTAAGGCTAGAAATTACCTGAAAGGTTAATAAACGGGGTGAGTTTACGAAAACTCAGTGTGAAACCCCCTACTATAAAAAGGAACAGTCAGTCATCTAAAAGAATTAAAAGTCTGGCCCCAGCCTTACTTACAATTTCAGTACCAATCAGGTCTTAGCCCATTACAACAGACAGTACCAGATGGACCTTAGCCCATTACAGAATAAGAAACATTATTAGAATTGGAACCAAAATGAGAATCAGAATCAGAATTAGTAACAGAATCAGAATTAGAATCAGTATTAGTAACAGAATCAGAATCAGAATCAGAATTAGGTGACAGAATCAGAATCAGAATGTGAATGCAATCCCAACCCAATCCAGCCGTATACACCCCCGTACCAACCTTACACCATATGGGGAGACAACTCGACCCACCCATCCGCTACACACCATAAAATTTGCAGCATGGCTGTCAGAACAGATATCGTGACAGAGTCACCAGATACAGATATTGTGGCAGAGCCACCAGAATCAGATAATGTGGCAAAGCCACCTAACAGAATATGTGGCACAAAGCCATAGATAACTGTAATAACTTCGGCACATAGCCATTAGTGACGGTAATATAACTGGCGCACAGCCTTCGGTAAATTTGATCGACACAGAGTCGTCAGCAAATATGTTAGGCACATAGCTACAGGTAAATGCGTTTGGCACAAAGCCATAGTCAAGATGGCACAAAGCCATATTTAGGTTGGCACAGAGCCATTAATAACGGGTCTATAATCGGCACGAAGCCCACAACAATGGCACACAGCCTTCGGTAATGTGATTGGCACTCAGCCATTGATCGGTCAATAGATATTGTGACAGAGTCACCAGATACAGATATTGTGGCAGAGCCACCAGAACAGATATTTGTGGCATAGCCACCAGAACGCTTCCTCCGTACAAAATCCCAACCCATACAACATGTCATGTATGCAGAATGTCATGCCCATATTTGAATCAAACAATCACAGTCCAAGTCAGTCACTTGCCCACAAGGGCAAAACAGTCATTTAACACTGTAATATCCTGAATTAGGGCTTAATCAGAATAGTGGTTTTGTGACCACAAATCTGAGATAGAAATAATTATTTTATAATTATTTTGATGAATATGATATGATTGCATGATTATGTGAAAATTTCGTGATGAAATTCTATGCCTAAAGTGCTTAAATTGAATGTAGGGACTAAATCGAATAAGTTGCAAAATTTGCATTCTAGAAATTTTTAGTATGAAATTGTTTTGGAATATTAATGAGGTCTTAAATAGAAATTTGACCTATTTTAAGTTCATGGACAAATTTAGGACATGGAAGGAATTTTTGGAAAGTTTAGTAGTAAGGGTATTTTGGTCATTTAGTTATTAAAATGAATTAAAAACAAAATTAAAAGCCAATTTTTGTCCATCTTCTTCATTAGGCCGAAATTTCAAGGGTTCTCCATAGCTAGGGTTTGTTTCAAGCTTCCAAGCTCCATAGTAAGTGATTCTAAGCCCCGTTTTTAATGATTTTTACGTTTTTGAGATCTAGTAACTCGATAAAGCTTATGTTAGCAATAATTTAACCTAGGGTTTATATTTGGAAAAATACCCATAGGTGAAATTTGTATATTTTGATGTTTTATGATGGAATATGAAGTTTTAAATTATGTTAGACAACTTGTACTACTCGATTTTAAGCAAAAACGAGAAAAAGGGCTTAATCGGTAAAAATACCTAATAGTCACAAGTACATGTTAGAGTGAGAATTTGATGTTGCCATAGAAGAGAAAAGTGATCAGCATGTTGTAAAACATATGAATAAGGAATAAAATTTAATCCCGAGCCTAGGGGCAAAAATGTAAATATGCAAAAGTTTAGGGGTAATTTTGCCAAAACTTGAGTTAAGGATTAATTTGATAATGTGAGTATTAAATAAGGTAAATGTGTTATTTTAGATCAAGAAAGACGTGGAATCGACCTCAATCGAGGAAAAGAAAAGATTGTGGACTAAATTGCAAAATCTTTGTATTTTGGTACCAAGGTAAGTTCATGTGTAAATAATGTAGCATAAATGTTATTTTTAAGTTATTAATGTTAATTATATGATATGCTGATTTTTAATCGTGAAATATTATGCTTTGTGGTTAATGTTGAGTAATATGCAAATTATGTTTACTACTTGATAAATATGAATTGCTACCGAGTATCGGTTCCGATATTCCATGGAAGATGAAAAATGTGAGATCTAGGGAAAAAGCCCGTTTGAACCTTAGGAATAGATTAGGATACAATTGATATGTCACTAGGATGGTTGAGCATCCGAACTCGTTGAGTTGAGTCCGAGTTCACCTATGGATGCCAATGTCCGAACTCGTTGAGTTGAGTCCGAGTTCGAGAGATGTAACTAGGCATCCAAGCTCGTTGAGTTGAGTCCGAGTTCACTTATGGATGGGAACGCCCGAGCTTGTTGAGATGAGTCCGAGTTCACTTATGGGCGGGTTACATGGTAGCTTGGCTACATATGTGGCACTTATGTGCAAACTTTCCATGTATCCGAATTATATTCCGATGTGTTCAACGGGTAAAGTTCTACTGAAATGGAGGAATACTCAAGATGAAAGGGACGTATTGGTAAGTGTTGTGAAATGGATACTTTGAACTGGTATGTACTTAACCCTCAGGTTGAAAAATCGATATAACAACAATATGGTAAGATGATAAATGAAAATGTGATATGAATGTCCTGGTGATGATTGTGCAAATGATGTTTTATGTTTGCTTATATGGTTATGTTACTTGCTATTTGCATGTGAACTTACTAAGCATTTATGCTTACTCCCTCCTTCTTACTCATTGTAGTTTTGGACAAGCCAGCTCAGGAGTCGGGATAGGTCGAAGGCTCAGTCACACTATCGGGAAGACTTTTGGTAATGGCTTGTAAATTTAAGTATGGCATGTATAGCAATATACCTTTTTGTGTAAATGATCTTATGGTATGGTGATGGAATGGTTGAGGAAATGCTTGATAATGATAAATTATGAAAATGGTTAGTTTAGATTATGTTTGATGTGAGGAAAATTAATAAGATACTCAGTGCATAAAAACTCATAAAAGGGATGAAATTTGCCATAAATAGGATACTGCAGCAACACTGACACGAGTTTGAAAATTTACTAAAAATCATATAAATTGAATTTGGTGATGGGCTACATATCAAATTGAATATTATTATGTCTAGTTTCACATGAAAGAAATGAAAAAAGTAAAGGAATTATATGTTAGAAGATATATGAATTTTAGTGAAATAGAGTCATAGCAGTTTCTGAATCCCCTGTTCCAACTTTAGAAATTCACCATAAATTTTAAAGATATAATTAGGTGGTGTATTTTATATTTTCAGAATCCTTATTGAGTCTAGTTTCAGGAGAAATAAACCTCATAGTCATATGAATTTTTTACAGAGAGAAATATGGTTCGTAGTAAACAGAGGTCAGACCAGTCAAGTCCTGAAACAGGGGTAACTTTAACTAATAAACTGTACTAATTGGATCAACCAAAAATTCTAGAAAAAAACTTAGTAGATAGTTATATGAGTCTAGATTCAGGAAAAATTTACGGATCTTGATTTCGAGTTTCGTAACTCGAGATATGATTTTTCTTGTGACTGTGATGCAAGTATCTTAAAAGCTGTGAATGTAGAAATAAATAATCCAAAGTTCTAAATATGTTAAATTAAGCTTAGTACCACCTCATACTCGACTCCGGCGACGGTCTCGGGCGTGGGGGCGTTACAAACACCCTAGGGGCAAAATGGTAATTTTACCCACAAAGGTATCTTGGTAATTCTACCCTATAGGGGTATTTCAGTATTTCTACCTTACAAGGGTATTTTGATAATTCTACCTTACGAGAGTATTTCGGTAATTCTACCCTATAAGGGTATTTTAGTAATTCTACCCTATAGGGGTATTTTAGTAATTCAAGCCTATAGGGGTATTTCAGTAATTTCACAATCAAGGGTAAAACGGTAATTCTATAAATCGAGGGTAAAACGATAATTTTGTAAACTGAGGGTAAACCAATAATTCTATAAATCAAGGGTAAAATGGTAATTTTACAAATCGAGGGTAAAACGGTAATTCTGTAAATCGAGGGTAAAACAGTAATTCTGTAAACTGAGGGTAAAACGGTAATTCGATAAATCGAGGGTAAAATAGTAATTCTGTAAACTGAGGGTAAAACGGTAATTTTGTAAATCGAGGGTAAAACAGTAATTCTATAAATCGAGGGTAAAACAGTAATTCTGTAAACTGAGGGTAAAACAGTAACTCTGTAAATCGAGGGTAAAACGGTAATTTTGTAAACTGAGGGTAAAACGGTAATTTTGTAAATCGAGGGTAAAATAGTAATTTTAAAAATCGAGGGTAAAACAGTAATTCTGTAAACTGAGGGTAAAACAGTAATTCTATAAATCGAGGGTAAAACGGTAATTTTAAAAATCGAGGGTAAAACGGTAATTCTGTAAATCGAGGGTAAAACGGTAATTCTGTAAATCGGGAGTACTTTGGTAATTTTACAAGTCGAGGGCATTTCAGTAATTGGTAAACTAAAGTATTCTAAACAAGGATAACAATACGAATGGGCCTAAAGCCTATTCTCGGCCCAAATGGTCCCACACGCTCGTGTGGCCCTTTTAGCCCAAACCTAGCCACAGATATGCGATTCACCTAGCCCAGTCCAATATTTACTACACAATCAAACAACTTATCCAATTGGGCCCGTAGGCCCATTGGGCCCACATAGCCCCTTTCGGCCCATCGCGGCCCGAAGTAGCCATCCAACAACAAGAGTAGTGATAAATACACACCTGATTGGAGACTGGAGTTAATCCACGCTCCGAGCACTCTCAGCCGACGCCCAGCCCAAACGAGCACGCCATAAAGCGAAAGGGATCAGCTAAGAAAGGTACCTTTACTCTCCTCTTGGTTCTCTCTATTTAAAGCCAGCTTCCCATCCACTCTTATGTTAGCTTCCCGATGTGGGTTCCCTCCAACATCAGAGTTTAAATTCAACACCAACTCTTGCCACCCCCTGTTAGCAAAATAAATGCTCTTTGCTTGCCATGGGATTCGAACCCATGCCCCCCCTTAAATGCTCCACACGCTACTTGCCACTAAGCCACAAGGCTTTTTTTATTTGTCACAATTTCTCCAACAATATTCTTAAGGCCTACCTACTACACCCAGGGTTTGATTCACCTTAAACCAAATTTTTTGCTAGAGTCCAGGTTTAAACCCAGGACTTCTCCAACACTTCTCAACACACTTAACCACTAAAAGAAGCCTTCATTAACGAAATTTGCATGCACAACAGAATATTATAAGCTGCCTTCAACCGCTCCCATGCTCAAGGCCCAAAACTTCTAGGCCCAAATTCAGGGTGTTACATTCACGGAGTTGATCTAGTTAAAGAAACCGAAGAGAAAATAAAAGTAATTCGGGATTGCTTGAAAGCTGCTTCAGATCGACAAAAGTCATATGCAGATTTAAAAAGAAAAGAGATTGAATTTCAGGTGGGTGATAAAGTGTTCTTGAAGGTGTCACCATGGAAAAAGATTCTGAGATTTAGCCGAAAAGGCAAGTTGAGTCCACGTTTTATTGGGCTGTACGAGATTACTGAGAGGATTGGACCAGTGGCATATCGGTTGGCCTTACCGGAAGAGTTAGAAAGAATTCATAACGTGTTTCATGTATCAATGTTGCGATGCTATCGTTCTGATCCTTCACAAGTGATTTCTCCAACAGAAATTGAGATTCGACCGGATATGACCTATGAGGAGGAACCAATAAAGATTTTGGCTCGAGAATTTAAACAGTTAAGAAATAAAAGTATAGCCTTAGTGAAAGTATTGTGGCACAGACATGGGATAGAAGAGGCTACGTGGGAACCTGAGGAAGCTATGAGGAAACAATACCCAATCCTCTTTACCGGTAAGATTTTCGGGGACGAAACCAAATTAGGGCCTAATCGGAATAGTGGTTTCGTGACCACAAATCCGAGATATAAATAATTGTTTTATAATTATTTTGGGGTTTATGATATGATTTCATGATTTCGTGAAAATTTCGTGATGAAATTCTATGCATTGAGCGCTTAAGTTGAGATTAGGGACTAAACCGAATAAATTGTAAAACTCGTGTTTTAGAAGTTTTTAGTATGAAATTGCTTTGGGATATTAACTAGGAGGTCTTAAATAGAAATTTGACCCATTCCTAAGTTATGGACAAAAGTTGGACATGGAGGGAATTTTTGGAAAGTCTAGTAGTAAGGGCATTTTGGTCATCTGTATATTAAATGAAATAAAATGGGAAAAATAACACAAAATTGGTCATCATCTTCACTAGTTGCTGCCGAAATTTGCTCTCCTCCATTGCTAGGGTTTCTTCAATTTTCAAGCTTCATAGTAAGTGATTTCAAGCTCCGTTTTTAATGTTCTTCACATTTTTGAAATCATCGTAGCTCGGTTTACTTATTTCTACCATTATTTCGAGTTAGGGTGTATGTTTAAAAATTTACCCATAGAAGAGAATTTGATGTTCATAACTATATGTTAAAGTGAGAATTTGATGTTGCCATAGAAGAGAAAAATGATCAGTAGGTCATTAAACACAAGAATAAGGGCTGAAATTAAATTTCCGAGCCTTGGGGCAAAATCATAATTTTGTAAAAGTTATGGGCAAAAATGTAATTTTTGTATAATGTGATTTTTGGATTAAAATAAACAATTCGAGTGTTAATTGAACTAAATATGTTGTTATAGATCAAGAAAAGCGTAGAATCGACCTCGAACGGGGGAATGAGAAAGTTTTGGACTAAATTGCAAAATTCCCATATTTTGCATCGAGGTAAGTTTGTATGTAAATAATGCATTAATTTCATTTACATTCTTATATTTCAGCCTATTATATATATTAGATGATGTTGAAGTATAAATCGACTATGGGAAGAATAGAAATAAGTAATAGAGAGAGAGATCCCGGTTGAACATTCGGAAAGATCGAATAAAATAGAGGGGACGTAGCTAGGTCACATGTATGGTGCCGAGTGCACATCATGTGTACAAGAAAGCTACGAGATACTATGTAGTAGCTAGGTCACATGGGTGATACGGGATATATCCCATGTAGACAAGAGAGCTACGTGAGAGATAAATGTAGCTAGGTCGCATGCGTGATTCCAAGTGAAGGACACCATGTAGACAAGAGAGCTACGAGACAAATTGGCTAGGTCACATGAGTGATACTAAGTGTTCACCATGTGTACAAGAGAGCCGAATTAAATGAAATATGATGGTGGGGCTGTGTGCTAAAACCATCAAGTATCGAGGATTAATCCGAATTGTTCAACGGGATGGCTTTGTGGTGACATTGTAGTCATGGGCCTATACTTGTGATGTATGAAATGTAGTGAAAATGATTTGTTATATATATAGATAAGTTAAAATGAGGTTAGTACAAAGAATGTGTGAAAGAGTGAAATTAGCATTAAAACTGTTTTGGACAGTATCAGTGACGTGATTTTAAAAATTAACAAAAATATAAGGAATTTAATTAGAGGTTTAATGAGATATGAAATTAAATCTTAATGAGTCTATTTCCATATAAAAGAAACAGAGAAAGCAAAGAAATTCTATATTTTGAGATATTTACAATTGTGTGTGACTTGCTCAGAATGACTATGTGATCCCCTGTTCCAACTTTGAAAAATCATTAAAAATTGTACAAAACAAATTAAGAAATATAGTTTAGATGCATAAATTCCTTATTAAGTCTAGTTTTAAATGAAATAGGTTTCATGGTTATTTGAGTTGTGTACTGAGATAAATTCAATTCATAAATTCGTACTGAATAGAGGTCAGATCAGTTGAGCTGTGTAACAGGGGAAACTTTAACTAATAAACTGTACTAATTGGCTGAACCAAAAATTGTATAAAAAAATTAGTAAGAATTTTTATGAGTCTAGATTTAGGGAAATTTTATAGATTTGAATTTCGAGTTTCGTAACTCGAGTTATGATTTATTTAGTAATCATGACGCAGGAGGGACAGCTTGATCAAACCGGAGTAAATACTAAAAAAAATTAAAAATATGATAAATACTAAAAAAAATTAAAAATATGATATAATTGAGTTATGTTGTAAACATATTAGATTTCTTATCTGTTATTTATATACTTACTTACTAAGCTATAAGCTTACTTTCTTTTCTCTCATTTGTCTTATAGTGTCATCCAGCTAGCACAGGAGTTAGAGATCGTTGAAGATCCGCCCATACTATCAATACTCTTGGTATCTGAACTCAACATTTTGAATTATGGCATGTTAACAGACTTAGTTATTTTGTTACGTGTCATAATTGTCTAGGTTTAAAATACTACTTATAGTATCAAACTAATCATTTTGTATGAAGCCTTTGAAATTGGTTTGTATTGTTAATGGCATATGTTATAATGATTCATGATCAAATTGTACGCCATATTTTTGTTGGGTTTTATTTAATAGTATATACTATAATTTGTTAATACCTCGTACCCTGTTCCAGCGACGGATACGGGTAAGGGGTGTTACAAGGCAAGCATGTTTTAGTTGATAAGGTATGTAAGAAATGTCCTTTGATGATTAGAGATCATTGTCTTCTGGCTGACTTGATGTTATTGTCGTTCGATGAATTCGATGTTATATTGGGCATGGATTGGTTAACATTTCATGATGCTAAAGTGAATTGTAGACAGAAAGTTATTGAATTGAAATGTGAAAATGGTGAAAATCTCTGGGTTGAATCAGATGAGTCATATAAGTTGCCAATTGTGATTTCTTCTATGTCTACTCAAAAATGTTTGAGAAAGGGGTGTGAAGCTTATTTGGCTTATGTGATGAATAAGAAAGAATCCAAATCAAAGATTGAATCAGTGACTATTGTATTTGAGTATCCGGATGTGTTCCCAGAAGAGCTACCTGGATTACCTCTTGTTAGGGAAGTTGAGTTTGGCATTGAGTTAGTCCCTGGTACAGTACCTATCTTGATTGTTTCATATAGAATAGCCCGGACTGAATTGAAAGAACTAAAAGCACAGTTGCAAGAATTGACTGACAAGGGTTTTGTGAGACCGAGCTTTTCGCCATGGGGTGCTCTAGTATTATTCGTGAAAAAGAAAGACGGATCCATGAGGTTATGTATAGATTTCCGTTAGCTTAATAAGGTAACAATTAAGAATAAGTATCCATTGCCAAGGATTGATGACTTATTTGACCAATTGAAAGGAGCGACATGGTTTTCTAAAATAGACTTGAGGTCCGATTACTGCCAGTTGATGGTAAAGACTAGGATGTACCGAAAACTACTTTTCGGACGAGGTATGGTAATTACGAATTTCTTGTCATGTCTTTTGGTTTAACAAATGCTCCTACCGCATTTTATGGACTTGATGAATCGTATTTTTTGACCGTATTTGGATAAATTTGTGTTTGTTTTTATTGATGACATATTGATATATTCCCATGATGAATCCGAGCATGCTGAACACTTGTGAATTATTCTACAGACTTTGAGAGACAAGCAGTTGTATGCTATGTTTAGTAAAAGTGAGTTTTCGCTTAAAGAAGTTGGATTCTTAGGCCAAGTTGTTTCGGGTGATGGAATTAGAGTAGACCTGACTAAAATCTCGGCTATTGTTCACTGGAAACTGCCGAGGAATGTAACTGAGGTTAGAAGCTTTCTAGGCTTGGTCAGTTATTATAGACGGTTTGTTAAAGGAGTCTCCATGATTGCCACTCTGATAACGAGGTTGTTATAGAAAGATGTCAGGTTCGAATGGATAGAAAAGTGCCAACAAAGTTTTGAGAAATTAAAGGCTGAACACCAAGTACCTTCAGGTTTACTTCAGTCCCTCATGGTCCCCGAGTGAAAATGGAACCGGATTACAATGGATGTTGTAACAGGGTTGCCTTTAACTCTGAGAAAGAAAGATGCCATAGGGTTATTGTTGATAGACTGACTAAATCAGCTCATTTTATTCCAGTGCGTACTGATTTCTCACTTGATAAGTTAGCAGAATTGTACATTGGTGAAATTGTTAGACTCCATGGAGTACCTATATCAATTATATCGGATAGAAATCCAAGAACCACTTCACGATTTTAGATAAAGTTACAAGAAGCTTTGCGTACAAAGCTAAATTTTAGAGCTACCTTTCATCCACAAACTGATCGTCAGTCTGAGCGAGTAATTCAGGTCTTGGAAGACATGCTCCAATGCTGTGTATTAGAATTCCAAGGTAGCTGGGAAAAGTATTTACCGTTGGTGGAGTTTGCCTACAACAACAGTTATCAGTCGAGTTTGAAAATGGAACCTTATGAGGGACTATATGGATGTAAGTGTCAAACACCTCTATATTGGACCGAGCTAAAAAAAGTCAGATTCACAGTGTAACATCCTGATTTTCGGATTTATTTGCGGTTTTCAATATTTTGTAAAGATTTTAAAATTTTGTATTTGGATGTGAAATTAATATTTTGAGTAGGTAAATGGGCTTATAGAAGGCCAATGTGTTGGCCAAAACCCGGTTGAATTTTTGAATTTTTGGACTTAGGAGTTAGGGGTTCTGGCTAGATGGCCCCTGTATAGAGATATGGGCAAATTGCATCACAAAAAGAGCCTTGGTAAAGTGGCAAGGGTGACGCCACTAGGCTCCTAAAAAGGTGGCGTGTGGAGCATTGGGGAAAGCATGGGATCGATTCCCTGTGTTGACAAATAGATGCATTTATTTTTAAGTGCTGGAGGGGTAATTGTTGGAGTCCAGGTGGATTCTGCTAGAGGAGAGTTTGAATCAGTCTAAACGCTTGGATTAAGGAGTGATAAGGGGAGAGATTTAAGGGATTGGGAGAGAGGCTAGCAGTTGGCCGAATTTTGGGAATTGAAGAGGGAAAAATCGGCAGAATGTTATGAGGTTAGTATTTCGGCACCTAGGGTATTGAGTGGTGCCGTTCTTTTCTGCTCAGACATCACAAGGTTTTTCTTTTTTCTCTTCTTCCTCTCTAGCCGAAACTACCACTTCCCCTATTCTTCTTTTTCTATTTTTCTTCTTCAAAACCATTCATCAATTCTGCTGTTCATCGATACTTTTGCCGAATCCATAAAGCCGAAATCTTGAACACACATTACTGGTACCGATTTCTTCAAAGCCAAACCCTTTAACATTGTGTTTCCATTAATCAACGTTTATTCTTTCTAAACTCTAGAGACCTATCAGCAATTCTACATCCAGGTTATAGTTTCATATTGTCATCTCCTTCTGCACCAAAAGCCGAAATACCATAGCTTTAGGGGCTATAGCCGAAATTTCTTCAACTCCTAGATTCAGGTTTTACTGTTGTTTTAGGGATAAATCTGCATTGGATTGAGTGGAAATCGAGAACGAACAAGGGGTAAGTGATTATTATCTCAGATCTAGTCCTATTTTTACAAGTTAGGAAAAGCCGAAGTCCCTAAACTATAGGGAGGCTGTCGATTTGGGCCTTTGGCTCTCTAAGGTCTTTAACCAATGTTTTTTGTCAATGATTAGTGTTTACTTAAGCGTTGGAGAAGGCGTGGTTCCTTGGGGCAATCAGATTTGGAGCTAGCTATCAGTTTTTGCAGAAAGGTAAGGTTTTAAAGGTTTTTAGGGACATGGCTCGGTCTTGGATGAGTAAGTATTGGGGTTTAGTGATTATGGTTTGTAAATAAGAACTATGCTAATCAATTGTAGGACATCGGAAGAGATCTCAGTAGCAGTCGTCGCGAATTAGGTGTGTACCGAACACCCTTTCTTAGTTCAATTCGGCAAAAGCCGAAATGTCGAAATTCTGGCATTTCATGGGTTTGTGAGTTTGCGAATGCTCTCAAGACGTAGAGTAATTGTTAGATCTAGCACCGCAAGGTGGTAAGTAAGTTTCCGTGACGTCTTAACGTACTTCAGAAAAAGAGGGCCTCGATGGGCCAAAACTGGGCCCAATGGGCTTACGGACCAATATGGGTAAGAGATGGGCAAATTAGCCTGTTAGTTAGATGGTGGAACCAAACTGCATAAAACTGTTGAAAATTACTGAAGTAGCTTGTGTAGTTGCTAAGTTACGAAAATTACCCCTAAAGAGCAAAATTACCGATATACCCCTAGGGTTTAAATTGGCTAAACTGCATGATTGATGAATACTGTATTTTACATGATATGCTTTTATTAATATCTGTTGCATGGGATTGCGGTATTGATAGAGGAAGTATTGAAAGTGGTTCATCCACGTACTAGAGGCTTTGCCTCAACTTACTGATATTTGAGCAGCGTTGCTGCAACTGTGGACTGTAGGGCTGGGTGGGTTGAGATATTCCCCACATGGAGTGTAGGGCTGGTACGGGTGCAGTGTAGCGGTTGGTGGGTTGAGTAGTCTCCCCAGATGGGTTTGCATGCATTACTACTATTGTTACCTATGTTACTGAACTGGGCCTATGGGCCACACTGTTATGTAAAAAGGGGTTAAGGCCTTGCTACTGTATTCTGAAAAGGGCTTCGGTCCACTGTGTACTGTTATCTGAATAGGGCTTAGGCCCAATGGGCTCGAGCTGATTTGGGCTTTGGATGGGTTTCTGTATGCACTGAGTTTCTCAAACTCACCCCTTCCTCTTCCATCCTTGCAGGTGAGCCCTAGTTGGTGGACTTGGAGCTGGGCGGGATTCAGAGTGGCCATGAAGATTGATTGCCGGATTTAATAAGTTTAGCATTTAATTTGGATTATTTTATTATGCTTAAAGTTGTAATAAGGCCGCTCTTTTTAATTAATTTTATTTTGGGGATTACTAAACAGGTTAGCACTAGGGTTCGTTTTATAAAAACTACTTGTTTTTAAAAGATCACGATGACGCGTAAAGTTTCCGCAAAGTAAATGTTTTTCTAAGAAAATAAATATTTTAAGCAGACTTAAACTTGTTTTAATGTTCGTAGACACGTAACCTGCTTAAAGTGTGGCAATGGATGTGTGCATGTCTAGGATTGGATCTGGGAAGAGCTTGGTACTTAAGGGGTCCTATAAGACTCACCTCCTCTTTTCTGGCTTCCTACCTGGTGCACAGCTTCCATTCACTTTAACTTAAAACAAGAACTGATTTTTGCTAAACTCTAAACAAAGAATTTAGATAAACACATGTTTTATTGCAACATCTCCATGTGACATACTAAATTCGGCTGTAACGTCTGGGCCGGGTTTGGGGTGTTACATTTAGTGGTATCAGAGCCAGGTTGCAACAACTCGGCTCTAGATCAGGTCCAAAAATCTTTTCAAAAAAAAGGTTTTTTCTATAAGTTTTCGAAGATGTTCAAAGTTTTTCTATTGTTAAACGAGGTTAAATCAATAAATTTAAAATAAAAGTGTTTTCAAATCAAATCTTTTTATTTTCAGTAAACGAAAACATGGGTATTTTAAAAAAAATTTAAATGGACTGATAAGGAAGTGGCACACTGAATCCCCGGCACCAAGTCTGTAAGTGTTCTTTTTCTGCTTTATGGAATTGGACTGGAAATAATACTGTAGATATTACTGAGCCTTAGAGATAGTGCTATTGATAATGTAGTATTAGGGCTACAAAACTAAGACGGTAGCTAAATTGTGATTGCGTGAAAATAACTCTGAAACTCTATCTGTTCATAAGACATTCTGTAATAAACAGTGAAACCAGTAAACTAATGTCATAAAATTCGTAAACAGATAAATCGTTATGAGTACAAGGGTTACTCGGGGAAGAGGCCGTGGTCGAGGCCGAGGTAGCACCCAAGCTGGATCTGCGTCATCTGAACACATACCAGCTGGCGAGGCACGTCCACCACCGGTTAATGAAAATGGGCCGTATGACCGGGCCGCAGGGGATGACGCTTTGTCTCAGGCCATGTTGAGGGTTTTGGAAAGGGTGACCGGAGCTAACATCGGGCCCATGAATAGGGGGTCCATTTCTGAACGACTTCGGGCCAACGGAGCTGAGATTTTTAGGGGCGTATCTGGAGTGGCCCCAAATGTGGCTGAGTACTGGTTGGAAGCCACAGAGCGGATCATGGATGACCTAGACTGCTCAGTAGAACAGAAGTTGAAAGGGGCGGTGTCGTTGCTGCGGGATGAAGCGTATCAGTTGTGGATTACTGTGAGAGAGGGTACCCCAGCTGAGAGGGTAACATGGGAGCTGTTCAAACAGACCTTTAAGGCAAAATATGTTGGAGCTAGCTATGTGGATGCACGCAGAAAGGAGTTCTTGAATCTGACTCAGGGAAATAAGACCATTGCTGAATATGAGGCAGAGTTTCTACGATTGAGTCGGTATGCTAATGGCATCGTTTCCACCGAATACGAGCGCAGCGTTCGTTTTGAGGATGGCCTCAGAGATGAGTTAAGGGTGCTCATAGCTCCGCAGAGAGAGCGAGATTTCGCTACACTGGTAGAAATGGCTAAGATAGCCGAGGAGGTGAAGCAAACTGAATGGAATCGGAATTGGTTCAGGAGGGATACTGGACCAGCGGGTGCTGCAAATCGAAATGTTAAGAGAGCTAGGATGGAGGAACCAGTTCGAGCGGTTCCGGTGAACACAGGTAGACCGCAAGCTTGTGGGGATTGCGGCAGAATGCATCAAGGAGAGTGCTGGAAGCGTTCTGGGGCTTGTCTTTATTGTGGGTCTAAGGAGCATAGGATTAAGGATTGTCCTAGGAGGGCCACTCAGGCTCAAGGGGCCAAACAAGGGGCTATGCGACCGGCTCAACCTGTGAGGGATGGACCGCCTCTGCCAAGAGGTTGTGGACAAGGTCGCGGTGGTAATGGCCGTGGACGTGGGGCACCCGGCAGGGGTTTGGTAATGCGAATGCTCGTCAGCCAGCTTTGGTGTATGCTGCTCGTCGCCACGAGGAGGATGACGCACCTGATGTCATAACTGGTACGTTTTTTATATATGGTGTACCTTATACTGCTCTGATTGATGTGGGATCAACCCATTCATATATGGCATATAACATTTCTGGGGCACTGGGTGTGCACTTCGAGGAGACTGTGTGTGGGGTGTCTGTGATAAGTCCTTTAGGTCATTCGGTTAAGGTAGAGAAACTCTTCAAGGAGGTGCCTCTGGAGATTCAAGGCGGGGTTTTCTGTGGGGATTTGATGGAGTTACCGCTTGAAGAATTCGATTTGATACTAGGGATGGATTGGTTGACCAAGCATAAGGCAACTTTAGATTGTGCAGCTAAGAGGATGGTGTTAAGGACTGTCAATGATGAAGAGGTAATGATTATTGGAGAACGGAGGGATTACTTATCCAATGTAGTATCGGCATTGAGGGCCGAGAAACTGATGCGCAAGGGGTGCGAGGCATATCTAGCTTTGGTAAGCCAAACTGAAACTGAGGATCTGACTGTGGAGACCATCAGAACTGTTAGGGAATTCCGGGATGTTTTTCTGAAAAAGCTTCCTGGATTACCTCCGAATCGGGAAGTTGAGTTTGGAATCGATTTGTTACCTGGAACAGCTCCAGTATCTATTGCACCCTATAGGATGGCACCGAAGGAGTTAGTGGAACTGAAGGCTCAAATTCAAGAGTTGTTAGATAGAGGCTTCATTAGGCCTAGTGCGTCTCCTTGGGGAGCACCGGTCCTGTTTGTGAAGAAAAAGGACGGAACGATGCGCATGTGCATCGATTATCGCCAGTTGAACAAACTGACGATTAAGAATAAGTATCCACTACCAAGAATTGACGATCTGTTTGATCAGATTAGGGGAGCTTCGGTATTCTCCAAAATCGATCTTCGTTCTGGATACCATCAGCTAAGGGTAAAAGAAGGGGATATTCATAAGACAACATTCCGAACTCGATATGGACATTATGAGTTTGTGGTCATGCTGTTTGGGCTGACGGACGCACCTGCAGTTTTTATGGATCTGATGAATCGAGTATTCCAACCTTAGTTGGATCTGTTCGTAGTCGTCTTTATCGACGATATCCTGGTATAGTCTGAAATAGAGGCGAAACATGATGAGCATCTCTGTATTGTGCTGCAAGTGTTAAGGGAAAATGAGCTCTATGCGAAATTCAGCAAGTGTGAATTCTGGTTGAGGGAGGTAACCTTCCTAGGGCATGTGGTCTCTGCTGAGGGGATTAAGGTGGATCCTCGTAAAATTGAAGCAATTCTGGAATGGAAGCCACCTAGTTCAGTTTCAGAAATTCAGAGTTTTCTAGGGTTAGCAGGTTACTACAGAAGGTTTGTGGAGGGTTTCTCGGTGATGGCGGTACCCTTGACAAAACTCATAAGAAAAGGAGCACCATTTGTCTGGACCGAGAAACAGTGAAAAGCTTTTGATCGGTTGAAAAATGTATTGACTGAAGCGCCAGTGTTGATTCAACCGGTGTCCGGGAAGGATTACTGTATACAGCGATGCGTCGCATGTGGGGTTAGATTGCGTACTGATGCAAGAGGTCAAGGTGGTCGCTTATGCATCGCGACAGCTTAAGGCTCATGAGGTGAATTATCCTATGCATGATTTCGAGCTAGCAGCGGTGATTTTTGCGTTAAAAATTTGGAGACACTACTTATATGGGGAAAAGTGCATCATATACACAGATCATAAGAGCCTAAAGTATTTGTTGACTTAGAAGGAGTTGAACCTTAGGCAACGAAGATGGGTGGAGTTGCTTAAAGACTACGACTGTTCGATAGAGTACCATCCAGGAAAGGCTAATGTGGTGGCGGATTACTGCAACCTGTGAAAATTCCGCTATAGAAGTGGGAAAGAGTAACAATGGACTTTGTGAGTGGGTTACCTTTGACACCCACCAAGAAAGATTCGGTGTGGGTGGTTGTGGATAGGTTAACAAAATCTGCTCATTTCATACCTATTCGTACCGACTACTCACTGCAAAAGTTGGCCAAGTTATATGTGGCGGAGGTAGTGCGACTGCATGGGGTGCCAGTGTCGATAATTTCTGATCGAGACCCTAGGTTTACATCTCGATTTTGGTGAAAGTTGCAGGAAGCGTTAGGTACACGATTGGATTTTAGCACCGCTTTTCACCCACAGACAGATGGACAGTCAGAAAGGGTTATTCAGGTTCTGGAAGATATGTTGAGAGGTTGTATCATTGATTTTCGTGGAAGTTGGGAGGACTACTTACCATTGGCGGAGTTTGCTTACAATAACAGCTATCAAGCAAGTATTCAGATGGCACCATATGAAGCGCTCTATGGGCGAAGATGTCGTATGCCGACGTGTTGGACAGAGTTGGGTGAACAACGAGTGCTTGGACCGGAATTGGTGGTAGACACTGAAAGCAAGGTTAGGCTGATAAGGGATCGGTTAAAGGAGGCATCTGATAGACAGAAGTCGTATGCAGATCTGAAGTGCAAAGAGATTGAGTTCGCTGTTGGGGATATAGTTTTCTTGAAGGTTTCCCCTTGGAAGAAAATTTTGAGATTTGGAAGAAGGGTAAGTTGAGCCCACGGTTTATTGGGCCTTACCGAATTGTTAAGCGGGTTGGCCCAGTGGCTTATCAGCTAGAGTTACCACCAGAACTGCATTGTATCCACGACGTTTTTCATGTATCCATGCTGAGGCGGTATCGATCTGACCCAACTCATATCATACCAGTTGCAGAAATCGAGGTACAGTCAGATTTAACTTTCGAAGAGAAACCTGTGCAAATACTTGATCGTGACATCAAGGTGTTGAGAAGGAAATCAGTTCCACTAGTGAAAGTACTTTGGAGGAACCTTGGAAAAGAAGAAGCTACTTGGGAGACTGAGGAGGCTATGCGTCAACAGTACCCTCAACTGTTCTAATAAGGTAAAATTTCGAGGTCGAAATTTCTTTAAGGAGGGTAGAGTTGTAACATCCTGATTTTCGGATTTATTCGCGGTTTTCAATATTTTGTAAAAATTTTAAAATTTTGTAGTTGGATGTGAAATTAATATTTTGAGTAGGTAAATGGGCTTATAGAAGGCCCATGTGTTGGCCAAAACCCGGTTGAATTTTTGAATTTTTGGACTTAGGAGTTAGGGGTTCTGGCTAGATGGCCCTTGTATAGAGATATGGGCAAATTGCATCCCAAAAAGAGCCTTAGTAAAGTGGCAAGGGTGACGCCACTAGGCTCCTAAAACGGTGGCGTGTGGAGCATTGGGGAAAGCATGGGATCGATTCCCTGTGTTGACAAATAGATGCATTTATTTTTAAGTGCTGGAGGGGTAAGTGTTGGAGTCCAGGTGGATTCTGCTAGAGGAGAGTTTGAATCAGTCTAAATGCTTGGATTAAGGAGTGATAAGGGGAGAGATTTAAGGGATTGGGAGAGAGGCTAGCAGTTGGCCAAATTTTGGGAATTGAAGAGGGAAAAATCGGCAGAATGTTATGAGGTTAGTATTTCGGCACCTTGGGTATTGAGTGGTGCCGTTCTTTTCTGCTCAGACATCACAAGGTTTTTCTTTTCTCTCTTCTTCCTCTCTAGCCGAAACTACCACTTCCCCTATTCTTCTTTTTCTGTTTTTCTTCTTCAAAACCATTCATCAATTCTGCTGTTCATCGATACTTTTGCCGAATCCATAAAAGCCGAAATATTGAACACACATTACTGGTACCGATTTCTTCAAAGCCAAACCCTTTAACATTGTGTTTCCATTAATCAACGTTTATTCTTTTTAAACTTTAGAGACCTGTCGGCAATTCTACATCCAGGTTATAGTTTCATATTATCATCTCCTTCTGCACCAAAAGCCGAAATACCATAGCTTTAGGCGCTATAGCCGAAATTTCTTCAACTCTTGGATTCGGGTTTTACCGTTGTTTTAGGGATAAATCAGCACTGGATTGAATGGAAATCGAGAAAGAACAAGGGGTAAGTGCTTATTATCTCAGATCTGGTCCTATTTTTACAAGTTAGGAAAAGCCGAAGTCCCTAAACTATAGGGAGGCTGTCGATTTGGGCCTTTGGCTCTCTAAGGTCTTTAACCAATGTTTTCTGTCAATGATTAGTGTTTACTTAAGCGTTGGAGAAGGCGTGGTTCCTTGGGGCAATTAGATTCAGAGCTAGCTATCAGTTTTTGTAGAAAGGTAAGGTTTTAAAGGTTTTTAGGGACATGGCTCGGTCTTGGATGAGTAAGTATTGGGGTTTAGTGATTATGGTTTGTAAATAAGAACTATGCTAATCAATTGTAGGACATCGGAAGAGATCTCAGTAGCAGTCGTCGCGAATCAGGTGTGTACCGAACACCCTTTCTTAGTTCAATTCGGCAAAAGCCGAAATGCTGAAATTCCGGCATTTCATGGGCTTGTGAGTATGCGAATGCTCTCAAGACGTAGAGTAATTGTTAGATCTAGCACCGCAAGGTGGTAAGTAAGTTTGTGTGACGTCTTAACGTACTTCGGAAAAAGAGGGCCTCGATGGGCCAAAACTGGGCCCAATGGGCTTACGGACCAATATGGCTAAGAGATGGGCAAATTAGCCTGTTAGTTAGATGGTGGAACCAAACTGCATAAAACTGTTGAAAATTACTGAAGTAGCTTGTGTAGTTGCTAAGTTACGAAAATTACCCCTAAAGAGCAAAATTACCGATATACCCCTAGGGTTTAAATTGGCTAAACTGCATGATTGATTAATACTGTATTTTACATGATATGCTTTTATTAATATCTGTTGCATGGGATTGGGGTATTGATAGAGGAAGTATTGAAAGTGGTTCATCCACGTACTGGAGGCTTTGCCTCAACTTACTGATATTTGAGCAGCGTTGTTGCAACTGTGGAGTGTAGGGCTGGGTGGGTTGAGATATTCCCCACATGGAGTGTAGGGCTGGTACGGGTGCAGTGTAGCAGTTGGTGGGTTGAGTAGTCTCCCCAGATGGGTTTGCATGCATTACTACTATTGTTACCTATGTTACTGAACTAGGCCTATGGGCCACACTGTTATGTAAAAAGGGGCTAAGGCCTTGCTACTGTATTCTGAAAAGGGCTTCGGTCCACTGTGTACTGTTATCTGAATAGGGTTAGGCCCAATGGGCTCGAGCTGATTTGGGCTTTGGATGGGTTTCTGTATGCACTGAGTTTCCCAAACTCACCCTTCCTCTTCCATCCTTGCAGGTGAGCCCTAGTTGGTGGACTTGGAGCTGGGCGGGATTCAGAGTGGCCATGAAGATTGATTGCCGAATTTAATAAGTTTAGCATTTAATTTGGATTATTTTTATTATGCTTAAAGTTGTAATAAGGCCGCTCTTTTTAATTGATTTTATTTTGGGGATTATTAAACTAGTTAGCACTAGGGTTCGTTTTATAAAAACTACTTTTTTAAAAGATCACGATGACGCGCAAAGTTTCCGCAAAGGAAATGTTTTTCCAAGAAAATAAATATTTTAAGCAGACTTAAACTTGTTTTAATGTTCGTAGACACGTAACCTACTTAAAGTGTGGCAATGGATGTGTGCATGTCTAGGATTGGATCCGGGAAGAGCTTGGTACTTAAGCGGTCCTGTAAGAGTCACCTCCTCTTTTCTGGCTTCCTACCTGGTGCACAGCTTCCGTTCACTTTAACTTAAAACAAGAACTGATTTTTGTTATACTCTAAAGAAAGAATTTAGATAAACACATGTTTTTTTGAAACATCTCCATGTGACATACTAAATTCGGCCGTAACGTTTGGGCCGGGTTTGGGGTGTTACACACAGAGTTGATCTAGTCAAAGAAATTGAAGAGAAAGTGAAGGTGATTCGTGATTGTTAGAAAGCTGCTTCGAATAGACAGAAATCATACACGGATCAGAAATAAAAAGAAATTGAGTATCAAGTCAGTAATAAGGTATTTTTGAAAGTGTCACTATGGAAAATGGAAAAAGGTTTTGAGATTTGGCAAGAAAAGCAAGTTGATTCCTTGTTTTATAGGGCCGTATGAAATCACCGAGAGAGTAGGGCTGGTTGCCTATCAGTTGGCCCTACCATCAAGGTTCGAAAAGATTCATGATGTGTTCAATGTGTTTATGTTGTGAAGATACCGACCTGATCTTTCGCAAGTGATTTCACCAACAGATGTCGAGATTCGACCGGATTGAATTATGTTGAGGAACCGGTTAAGATTTTGGCTCAAAAGGTCAAAAAATTGAGAAACAAAAGCATTGCCTTGGTAAAAGTACTATGGCAAAGACATGGGGTTGAAGAGGCTATATGGGAGCCAGAGGAGGCCATGAGGAAACAATACCCAAACCTTTTCATCGGTAAGATTTTCGAGGACAAAAATCCTTAAAAGGGGAGAGTTGTAACATCCCAAATTAGGGTCTAGTCAGAACAACAATTTTGAGACCACAAATCCAAAATAGAAATGATTATTTAATGGTCCATGATATGATTGCATGCTTGTGTGAAATTTTCATGAACAAATTCTATGCCTAAGATGTCCAATTTGACTTTAGGCACTAAATTGAATAAATTGCAAAACTTGTGTTCTAGAAGCTTTAAGCATGAAATTTCAATGGATTACTAACTAGAGGTTCTTAAATAGCAATTAGACCAAGTTTTTAAAAGTTGGACAAAAATGGGCATGAATAAGAAAAATTTGAAAGAAAGGCCTTAAGGGCATTTTTGTCATTTGATAAATAAAAGAATAAAAAGGGAAAATGAAGTGAAAATCTTGTCCATCTTCTTCAAGCCATAGCTGAATTTTACAATGTTTCAATGCTACAATTTTTAACTTTTCAAGCTTGATTGTAAGTGCTCTCTAGCCCCGTTTTTTATGTTCTTTGCATTTTTGAAGTCCTTGAAGCATGATCTATCCATTCCTATCATTATTTTGAGCTACGGTTCATCATGAAATTTGACCCATGTGTAACATGGTTGTATTTTGATGTTTAATGGAGGAATATGAATGTTTGATGTGTGATAAACATCTTTTGCTAAGTGATTTTTAGTGAAAACACTTAAAAAGGACTTGTTTGTAAAAGGTGTAAAAATGAGTAGTAGAAATGTGAAATAAAGGAAAATATGGGCTGATATGAGGTAGAGTATGTATCGATTAGGCTTGGATAACCAGGAAATTGCATGCATTTCATTTTACGAGCCTAGGGACTAAAGTGTAATTAAGTGAAAAGTTAGGGGTAAAAAGGTAATTTTACCAAAGTATATGTTATGAGTCGTTACGAGTAATGTATGTAACGTGATTCGGGTCTTGATCGGGGGAATAACAAGGTTTACAAGGATTAGGCTCATTTCTATCATTTTGTACCGAGGTAAGTTCATTTGCAAATAATGCAACATATACCATGCTTTAAATGCTTTATTATTGCATGTATGGTAAGTATATACATATTTAATGTAATGTTGTATCATGTGTTTATTACCTGAATTGTATCATGAATTATGCTTTGATTTCTCCATGAATATGTGATTTGGTGCTATGAGCATTGAAATCGATGTTACGAGCAAGTTCTATGGAAATATGGTATTGAAAAATCCTATTTGAACCTTAGGAGTAGTTTAGGATACAAGTGACATGTCACTAGCACTACAAGAAAACAGACTTTTAGCGGCGTTTTTAGTGGCGCTTGAATGAAAAACGATGCAAATATTATACATTAGCGGCGTTTGAAACAAAAACACCGCTAAAAACTGAGTAATAGTGGCGTTTTTATCCAAAACGCCGCTAAAAACTGAGTAATAGTGGCGTTTTCATCCAAAACGCCGCAAAAAACTGAGATATAGTGGCGCTTTATTTCCAAACGCCACAAAAGGTAGAGCTATAGTGGCGTTTTTGTAAATGCGCCGCTAATATTTATTATTTTAACTACTCTATTTTGTTATCCCCGAAACGCCTTAGTATTTTTCCGAAATTAGTTCCCCCTCCCCAAAATCAAACTTAATCAACTACTTTTTAATGCATCGATTTTTATTTTGAATCTTATAAAATTGAATAATCCAACTTAAATATTAAAACTTTACGTCTCAAATTACAAATTCAACTTGAATTCGAGTTTTTACAATCTCAAGTGAATCATATTAAATTAGGGACATAACTACGGGGTTGAAAGGATTTCGGCCCCCCTAAAATGATTTTTTTTTCATTTAAACCCTACCATACAAACTAAATCCTTATAAGGGTCTAATTAAACCCTACATAAACATTAAAACTCTAAACCCTGAAAATAAATTATAAATGGAAAAAATATGAGGACTTATAATGGTCCAATAAGAAAATGATCATCAGATTGCATTTTCACTTACAATTGAAATTTTGCCCCTAAAGGCTAATCCCAAAACCTTAAACTACCTTAAACCCTAAAATATAAAGCCTAACCCCTAAATCATAACCCATGATCGCCTAACCCCTAAATCATAACCCATGATCTAAACTCTAAACCATTTAAACCCTAAACTCTAAAGTGATATCCTAAAACCTTAAATTGCCTTAAACCCTAAAATATAAAGCATAACCCCTAAATCATAATCCATGACCTATAAACCTTTTAAACCTTAAAACTCTAAACTCTAAAAACTAAATCCTTAAACCCTTATACCTTAAATTATAAACCCGGCCCTAAATTTGTAAACCATGAAAATAAATTTCACAAAAACAATAAAAGAGGAAAAAAAAGTGAAATGGCAAAATGATGCATTTCACAAATGGATGACTAATATATCAAAATGTTAATTGATCTTCTTTTCAATTCAACATATATTTCATGTTTACTTTTAGATTTATGAAAAATATTTTTTTGGAATTCATAATTATCTCCCTTAAATTATGGTTAGCATTCTAATTTAGTTCTTTTAAAACATTTTATTTGAGTTATCGAATAACAAGTGTCTTAACAATCATATTCTTCTATCATTTTAGTTGTTAGCATTGGCCATTAAAATTTGGCTATCTAGATTAGGGTATAACATGAATCAAATTTTAATTAAGTTAAACAATTAGTGGCGTTTTTCCCAAAACGGAGCAAAATGTTATGCTTTAGCGGCATTTTCATTCAAAACGCCACAAATGTGTATTACGAGTCCAAAAAATGACGCCGTATTATCCTTGTTTTTAGTGGAGTTTTCCCAAAACGCTGCAGTAGGTTATACATTAGCAGCAAAATGGCACTGTTCTATTTTTTTTAGTGGCGCTGTGTACAAATGCCACAAAAATGTATTACGAGTTTAAGAAACGACACTGTTTATCCTTGTTATTGGTGGCGCTTTGACAAAAACGCCGCAAATTTGTGTTATGTGTTTTCAAAACGGCACCGTTTTATTCTTTGTTTTTAGTGGCGCTTTATATAAAACGCCACAAATTTGTATTAAGGTTTCAGTAGACGATGCCATTTTGGCAATGTTATTAGTGGCGTTTTGGTGCCAAACGCTGCAATAAGCTATTCATTACCTGCATTTTATCTGGAAACGCCACAAATATGAGTTAAATGTTTACAAACGTCTGCGTTTTGTTCTTTGTTTTTTGTGGCGTTTTATTACAAACACCGCAAATTGATTCAGTTTTATATGAAAACATCGTTGTTTGTTTCCATCCAATATATCCATAATGTTAAACCCGAAAGAACTTAGTTTTCCCCCACCCAAATTTCCCCAAATCCCTAACTTTTCCCCTAATCCCTAAATATTTCCTCGAATCAAAATTGAAATATCCTTCTGCCATTGAAGATTCCGACTGCCGTTGAAGACTCTGAGTGGATGACCTGCTGCATCGTCGTCTCCTCTACTGTGACCGTCACTTTCGCTCTTCTCTGCCACAACCAATCGATAACTTTCAGTACTTGGTTTAAAATTTATCAGTAATATTTGCTTGTTTTGAGAGTGTTCATGACAGATATATAATAGTAACATAATTAGTTATTGATCTTTCTCCACTGAAATATCTTGAGGAAAGTTTGGTCTCTCATTTCTCACTACTTCCGTAGCTTATAACTAAAAATTGATGAGTTTTCCCTTTTGATTTTTGTTGGATATTTTCATATAGATGATAGATAAACATAGCACAAGTGTTAAATTCATGAATTAACTTAAGTTTTGATTATATATCCATTGTTGGATTGGAAGTTTAGATGTCATGGTTGAAGAGGATTAAGTTAACTTATGTTAAAAATCACGTTAAAATTGTAGTGGGTGGAGTTTGTTGAAGTTGAATTAAGTTCTAGTTGTATAGATAATTATGTATCATTAAATACCTAGGAATAGGAATTTTGAGGTTTGATAATGATTAATGGTAAGGTCTCTGTAATATATTCATAAATTTAAATTTAAATTCGATCAAGAAAATTAAAAGATGAAGAATTTTCAGATATTAAGGTTTAAAAATAATTTATTTGTAAAGTAAGCAATTATACTTTGTTTGACATTGTAAAAATAGAAAATAGTATCAAGTAATAAGGGAGAATATGCAAGAATAATAATCGAATAGATCCAACATAAAATCAAATTGAAGGTCGCTGAACTCATCCATTGATGTTCACTAGGATAGGATTTGTTTTATAGATGAGATGTATGCATAAAATAACTGGTGTACTGCATTGGTTAATATAATTAAGTTACAAAATCTCAGAAAATACGGCAAAGGGTCTCAAAGAATTGTAAGCTTGAAAACCAATCCCATACATCAAGATTGTTGGGCGTGATAGTGGGGCAACCCACACCTTTTATTCTGCAATCCTTGAAATTGTAAGTCAACGCGGTACCATCTTTAAATACCATGAATAGTGAGTCTCCTCCTTCCTTGGATTGAATTGCACAAAAAGCTGATATCCTTTGGGACTAAAGGACACAGTATTGATTTGAGGTTTAAGATCTAAACTGTACTTTAAGTACCAACCCGAATGATCCTCTACCATCTCAAATATACTATACTTCAGCAATTGCAAGCTTCTAATAGCCTCTAGACTCCCCGAAATACCTAAACTTGCATCACCAACTATAAGCATTCGCATTGTTTTCAACATCAAACCATATTGATTCCGGAAGATAACTGTCCAATGGATCACACCTTTAAAGAAAAGCCCAAGTTCAAAGTTCACACCCTAATCCCATGTGAATTTGATTTTTGAGAAACTCCAAGAATTAGTTTCTGATGAGTATATGGTGATAAAAAACTGAACACGTTTCATGGAAACCTACCATAATAACCCTTTTGGCTTTTAATTATTTTTTAAGAGTTTATAAATATTTGACTTACTTCACCATTATAAAGAATAGATATTTTATTAGTTTAATAAAATTTACTATGTTACTTCTTTTTAAATTTTGAGCAATTTACCTTATTTATGTCCTTTTCAAGGTTGAGAGATTTACCTTGTTATTTTTTCATTATCCATGTTTTTAAGTACAAGTTAACTCTAGGTATGGGAAGGAATCATTTTGTGACACTCCACATCTTATCCAAACAATAAATTTAAATGCCAAATGTCAAAGTAACTCAAATAATTAACCATCAAAACATGCAAGTTTTAAAATTAATAATAAAAAAAGGTTTATAGATTTGCTTTTTGCTTTTTGCTTTTTGCGTTTATATGTAACAATTGCTTTTTGCTTTTTTAATCTATTTTTTTATAACAGATTTGCCAACTGCTTCAAATTGGGTGAGAAAGGTGTCGAGAATGATATAAATGTAGATGACAGCACTTCAGTAGAGGAAGTCTGAATCAATTTGGTCCTTGTACTAAAAGATTATCTTCAGGTCAGCTTCTTCTTCTTCATTTGGATAGCTATATGCTAAATAATTAATCATGTTTGTAATAATTGTAATCAGTTGGAATTGTTAGATTGGGCAAGATCGGATCAGCAATAGCAAAAAGAGCCGAAGCTTTCAACTACTCTATCAGTTACCACTCGATATCTAAGAAACCAAATACAAAGTACACATACTACTCAAATACAAAGCCTAGATAACCAGAAGGTTAGCTACTCTTTTATTTTCTTTTATTTTTTCATTTTTTTAAACTACCATTCTTGTTTATCGTAAGATTATTTTTTAATGGATCAGTAATGGATCATGTTTTTAACTTATTTCAAGTCTGTCCTTTGATTATTTTTTAATTTGCTTATGTTGTTTATCCTTAGAGACTTGTTATGTTGTCTTTAATTTTTTTAATTTGCTTATTCTGCTTATCTTTGGGATCTCTTTGCTACTGGTTCCAATGCGTATGTTCTTACTTACAATAATACTGTAAAATGGATCATTTCTGCTCAATTTGCAACCTTTTAATAATATTATACCTCTCGACATGTATGCTTGCCATGTGAATTTTTTCTACCATATTTTCGTAATTTGTGATTTAATATTTCTATATTTCTATCACGATTTTTAATAAATTTATTTATTGATATAATATGTCCCATCTAATATACAAATATTTCTATCATGATTTTTAATAAATTTATTTATTAATATAATATGTCCCATCTAATATACAAATATTTAATAAAATATTTTATATAGTTTTTAACTTCAATTTAAATTATTATTGAAATATTCTCGTCCGTTTTATCACAAATATTATCGCCCGTTTTATCATTTAAGTTAAAATTTTTATTCAAAATAAATTATACCTTTTAAGCTAAATACGGATGTCCACAGTGGTTTAACATGTACTTAAGAAAAGATGACTTGTAAAAGATAAATTAAATTAATTGTGGACTATTTTAACTGCACATGTGATTTGTCAAATAAAAATGACCGACGTGTATATTATTGAATTAAAATAATTTTTTTCAGTATTATTTAATTAAAATAATTTTTATAAATATTATTTAATCCGCAATTTACCTATAGATACTTGATGCTTGATATGTATTATCCATGTGATTATCCACATCGTCAAATAAAAAACTTACATAATACATAAATATATTTGATAAATATTTAACATTACTTACAAAACTTACATAACTTATATAACTTAGATAAATATATAACTTATACAACTTACATAACTTAGATAAATATATAACTTACATAACTTAGATAAATATATAACTTACATAACTTAGATAACTTATATAACTTAGATAAATATATAACTTACATAACTTACATAACTTATATAACTTAGATAAATATATAACTTACATAACTTACATAACTTATATAACTTAGATAAATATATAACTTACATAACTTATTTAACTTATAGAACTTAGATAAATATATAACTTACATAAATATATATCATATCATAACTTACATAACTTACATAATACTTAAATATATTTGATATCATAATTTACATAACTAGCTTACGAAACTTACTTAACTTACATAATACACAAATCTATACTTGAAAATCCCGCAACTTACCTGAATTAGTTTATACCCATTAGAGGCTTGATATTTAGTAAAATGACATGATTTAAATCAATTGAGAACATTTAAATAACTATAATATGTTGTCAAGTTTAGATTTCAAGAACTACGAAATAGATAGGAGTTGGATGAAATTGTCAAGGGTGAGCAATGCCTATCAAAATGGAGTACAAACTTTTCTAAAAATTTTGCATTTCAAAATGCAAGCCAAGAGAATATGATTCTCTGCCCATGTAAGAAGTGTGGCAACATCAACTGGCATTTTCGTGAAGTAGTCTACGAACATTTAATTATGATGGCTTTATTTGGGGGTATAAAAAATGGATTTTCCATGGAGAGTGTACATCTAGTGGAACTTCCTCAACGATTAATCCAACTTATCCTGATACTGATTACAATTAGTATGTTAGACAAGATGACATGGAAGATATGTTGCGAGATGCATTAAATATGCATAGTCATGGTGAGCAATCGTTTCCACCTAACTTTTATTGCATCCAATGATTGTAATATTGGTGGAAATTTTTTTTACGAAACGGGAACAAGTGCACCTGATGAGGAGCCAAATGAAGAAGCGGCGAAGTTCTACAATTTACTTAATGAAATGAATGAAGAACTTTACAAGGGATTAAAATATTCGAAACTGTCCTTTTGCATTCGTCTATTTCACTTAAAATGTTTGGGAGGGTGGACCAGAAACTCTTTTACAATGCTGCTAGAGTTTTTGAAAGAGATATTTCCGTTTGCAAAAATTCCCTAGTCTTGTCAAGATATGAAGAGACTAATAAAAGATTTGGGCCTTGGGTACGATAAAATTCATAGTTGCCCAAATGATTGCATGTTGTACTGGGGTGATCAGAAAAACCAACAGTCTTGTCATGTTTGCGGTAAGTCTTGTTGGATGAATAATAGTACAGAAGATATGAGTACAGATGAAGGTGGGGCACAGTTAAGAAAGAAGCCAGTCAAGGTCTTGCGATATTTTCCCCTAATACCAAGACTTCAAAGGCTTTTCATGTCCTCAAAGACAGTCGAATCTATGAGGTGGCATAATGATCAACGGACCGATGATGGATTATTAAGACATCCTGCAGATTCTTTAGCTTGGAAATCATTTGATCGTAAATTTCCAAGCTTTGCAAGCGATCCTCGAAATGTGAGACTTGGGCTAGCAGCTGACGGCTTTAATCCATTTAAAATCATGAGTACTTCGTACAGTACTTGGCCTGTAGTGTTTGTTCCTTACAATTTACCTCCATGGATTTGCATGAAGCAATCTTCATTTATTTTATCAATGATTATCCTTGGAGAGAAAGGTCCCGGAAATGATATTGACATCTATTTGCAGCCACTTATTGAAGAGTTAAAACAATTATGGTCGGGTGTTGAGACATATGATGTATTGAGAAAGAAGAACTTTAATTTACATGCAGATTTGTTGTGGACAATTAATGATTTCCCGGCTTATGCTAATTTATCAGGTTGGAGTACTAAAGGACGTTATGCTTGTCCTTGTTATGCTACACAAACTTGTTCGAAGTGGTCGTACAATGGGAAGAAGTTCTCTTACATGGGCCATCGTCAGTGGTTAGATGGAAATCATAAATTTAGATTTCAGAGGACTCTATTTGACGGTACTAAAGAGTACAGAGGAGCTTCTGAGCAAACCATTGGATCTGAAATCTTGTTTATGTTAAAAGATATTAATTTTAGTTATGGGAAGATGAATCAACCGCCTAACACGTAATCAAAGAGAAGATCGAGGGATGAATCTGATGATGAATCTAATGGAGAGGATGATCCTAATGAGGCGGCCTTGTGGAAAAAAATGAGCATTTTTTTTAGTTGCCTTATTGGGAGCACAACATTTTATGCCACAATCTTGATGTCATGCATATTGAAAAGAATGTCTGAGAAAACATAATTGGGACAATTTTGAATGTTGATGGAAAATTAAAAGACAATCTTCAGAGCCAACTTGATTTAGTTGACATGAGAATTTAGCGTGATCTTCATCCTCAAGTACTTCCGAATGGGAAATATCGGTTGCTGCCTTCTATTTTTTCAATGTCAAAGGAAGAGAAAGAAGTGTTCTGCATGGTGTTGAAGGATATAAAGGTCCCAGATGTGTATGCGTCAAATATATCTCGATGTGTGAGTCTCAAAGATCAAAGATTATATTCATTAAAATCACATGATTACCACATCTTGATACAAGATTTACTCCCAATTGCTTTACGGTGCTGTATGTCAAAAAATGTAACGTCCTATATAATTGAACTATCCAATATAATGAAAGCTATTTGTGGCAAAGTTTTGGATGTTGAAGAACTTGAGAAAGTACAGGATCGAGCGGCTTTGACTTTATGCAATTTGGAGAAGATCTTTTCACCTTCCTTCTTCACTATTATGGTGCACTTGGTAATTCATCTCCCTCACAAAGCAATACTCGGTGGACCGATTTTTTATCAATGGATGTATCCTGTAGAAAGGTGCTAATTTATTTCTCAAGTATTTATTCATTCACCTTTATACATTTAGTTATAGCTTTTGATAAATATTGTATATCGTGTTTAGGTTCCTAAGCAAATTGAAGTCATATTGTTGCAATAAGCGTTATCCAAAAGGATCAATTGCTGAAGGCTACCAGGCAGAGGAGTGCATGACCTTCTGTTCTAGATATTTAGAAGATGTTGAAACACGATTAAATAGACCAAGTAGAAATGCTGGGCTCAATGATCATAACTTGGCCGAAACTTATTTATTCCAAAGTTATGGAGAACCAATCGGCAAACTTGAAATTGCAGAATTAGATGATATATCGTGGATACAAGCACATCGATATGTACTTTTTCACCATGATTTAGTTGAACCGTTACGCAAGTAAGTTATAAAATTTCCTCATATATTCATTGTTTTGATTTGTTTATCTTCTAACCAATTAAACTTGTTTTTAACATAGTGAGTACAAACAAATTTTGAGATCTCGTGCACGCTCTCGAAGATTACAACATCGAGAGATTAATAAGTTATTCACAGAATCTTTTCATGAATGGTTAAGCCAAACGGTATGTAACTAAAGTTAATAAGTTACTTATAATCGTGAAATTTTACATAATACATTTATAATTATTCAATTTACTTTCGGTTCAATAGGTTTGGAGTGGAAAGGACGTCAATGACGAAGTTAAATGGCTTTCCCAAGGTCCAAACAAAGTAATAAAAAGATATAGTGCCTTCCTCATCAATGGATACAGATTTCATACAAAGTATCGCGAGAGAATGAGGAGAACTCAAAATTGTGGAGTTGATGTTAATTCTTCAATTACAAGTTATGCTAGTGCTAGGGACAGTAATCCGATTGAGGGTAATGTGGAGTATTACGGACTTCTTACCGACATTATTGAGTTGGATTACTATGGAAGATGGAAAGTTGTCTTATTTTGGTGTGATTGGGCTGATGTTCATATTGCTCGAGGAATTAAAAAAGACGAATTTGGTTTTACAATGGTGAATTTCTCTCGCTTGATTCACACTGGACAACAATTGATGGTCGAGCCATATGTATTTTCGTCTCAAGTGAAACAAGTTTTTTATTCGAAAGATCCAACTGATGAGGATTGGTATGTTGTACACCGGAACACCCGTAGAGACTTGTTTGACATGGGTAATGGAAGTAGAGATGACATCGTCGAAAGATCAGAAACATTACCATTTCCAGAACAAAACTTAGATGAAAATATCCCTAATACTAGTACACAACATCAATGGGTTCGACATGATGTGGATGAAGATATTTACGAATAATGATGTAGTAAGATTTTACGATTTTTTAATTATATGTAATATTATAATTTTAATCTTGGTCATGTTATATAATTTAACTATTTTATATGTATTATTATTGTTGTAATTTGTTACTAAAACTTTAACTATTTTATGTGTATTGCAGGAAAAATGCGTAGAAGAAGATTACGAGATTTAAGTATTGTCCAGAATACTCTAAAATCGGAAGAAGTAAATAGTGAACAGCAGACAATTGTTGGATCTTCGAATGTGCCAGAGACACTTGACGAGCCTGAAGAATTTCAAAGTAATGATAAGTTCATTTTACATGTGTTGACTTTTATTATTGATTTATTTGTTAATTTAATATAATTCTAGTATATCATTTTTCAGCTGAAAGTGGTGGGACGTGCAGAGTTTGAGGACGTACGCTGCTTAGAGATTTATACGACTTAGATCTTGTTGAGCGTGTCAAAGTACGTAGAAATACTCATGGTCACCCTGTTGGATCTGAAGCTCGAGTTTTAGCAGGCTATTTGGGCATTTTAACACGAAATGCCAATATGTTGCCCATTAACTACGAATCATGGCATCACATGCCTGATAGCAACAAAAATCAGGCTCTCGCTAATATTAAGGTAACAAAATGTGAATGTAATTTATAATACTTTGGTTTAAGTTTCATTTATATTTACGTTCTAAACTTGTGTTTTTTTAGGAGAGATTTGCTTTAGAGGTCTCTGATGATTATATAAAGAAGGCATTAGGTAAAAAATAGAGAGACAATAAAAGCACTTTAAAAAAACAATATTTTAAGAAAGACATAAGCCTCGAGGAAAAATTGAGAAATGTCCCGCCGGGAATGCTGAGGTACCAATGGGAAGATGTGGTTAGATTTTGGAATTCAAAGAAAGGAGAGGTATTACGTATTTCCAAACTCTTATATATAGTGTTTACTATATACGTAATAATAATTTCATTATGTAGGACCGTGAGTGAGTTGGAACAAGCAGCAGGTAAAAACAAAAATTCACGTACACGGCAGGGTCGAGAAGTTTTGCTTCTATAGCTGAGGCTGAGGTATTATGGATTTATTAATGCTTTCAAATATTAATAAATTTTTACTATTAAATAATATTTTTACTACTATATTGTAGGAAGTTAAATCTGGACAAAAAATTGGACGCCTTCAGCTTTTTGAGATTACGCATAGGAAGAAAGATGGATCTCTTATGACATCCGAAGCTGGAGAAATTATGGTATATTTACTTAATAATATTTGATTTATTCTAAATATTTATAATGTTTAATTATAATTTTTTAATTCAATTCATCATTAGTAGTTTTAAATAATGTTAAGTTATGTTGCATTCCTTTTTATTATATATTTTGTTTCTAACTTTTTAATTGATTTTTTAGGAGAAACTAAAGGAGAATAAGGTGGAATATGAAGCGATTACTTCGACTGATAGTTTTGTTAATCTTGAGAACATTGATAACAGAATTATCACTGAAGTTTTGGGTCCTGAAAGGTACGGTCGAGTTCTATTTCAAGGATCTGGTGTTACCCCGGCCCAATATTTTGGATCCAGCTCCCAGCAATAGATGCCTTCCGGAAGTCAAGCTCAAGCTGAAGTTCAGAGGTTAAGAGACCAGATAGCTTAGATGCAAGTGAACGCGGTAGAGCAAATTACCGAGGTTCAACAAAAATATGAAGAACTCCAACAACAACTTAGAGCTGAGGCAGCAGAGAGGGAGGCAGCGGCAGCAGCGAGGGAGGCAGAGGCACGAGTGTGGGAGGCAAAGGCAGCAGCGATGGCAGCAGAGCAGAGCAAAAAGTACGATGACCTCCAGCTAAAGCTTCAGCAAATGATGCAGATGTTTCAACAATCGCAAAAGCCGCCATCTTAGACATTAGTTTTCTCATTGTAAGAATGTTTTTAACTTTGTCACGTTTAACATTATTGAAAGAATATTTTAAACTATACTTTATTTATTAATTATATCATCTATCTTTCGTTAAATTTGAAGTATCATTTAGAATTAATGTTTTTGGTTGTATTTTTATGCTAAATTATTTGTTTTTGGTTGCATTTTATGCTATATTTGTTGTATTTGGTTGGATTTTAATGCAGGAAGGGCTGGATATTGGTGAAAAAAATTCTAGCGGCGTTACCTAGAAACGCCATGTGTTGTTACCTATAGTGGCATTTTTTGCGGCGTTTTAAAAGCTATGGCTTTTAGCGGCGTTTTTTTTAAATAAACACCATAAATTTTTGTGGCGTTACCTATAGCGGCGCTTTTTAAAAGTCTATTTTCTTGTAGTGTAGGAATTATGTAATCTGAACTCCTTGAGTTCTGTCTGAGTTCATGATATATTTGACATCCAAACTCATTGAGCTATGGTCTGAGTTCATGATATGTATGGCACATGTTTTGGCGTTTGGGTACTGATCTCGTATATGCTATTAATGGCAAGGTAGTCTAACATGTGTTGCGGATACCTGACGAACTGTATGAGCAACCCCGTGAGTAGCTTGTAAGTGATCAACATGTGGTCTGAGATATGGAGTAGCATTGGCTACATAAGAGGCACTTAGGTGCAAGTTTCCGATGTATCTGATAGTATTCCGAGTGTTCAATGAGTAGTTCAAGAGAAGTTCAATGAGCAATCTTAATGGCTGAATCAAGACAAGAAAGTAAGTTATTTTGTGCAAGTGGCACAGGTATGTACATCAAACTCATATGAGTGACATGAAATATGATAAGCTTGTGGTAAGAACATGTATACATATATACATGAGAAATAAGTTCATGCGATTTGATAAAACGCAAGGTTATGTTCGTTATGTTAAATGTATGATTTATGTTTGTTTAAGTTGCATTTTATTTGCATGTGCACTTAATAAGCTTTATGCTTACCCACTTTCCTTTTCCTTTCTTATAGTTTCGCCAACTAACTCAGGGACTGGAGAACATCAGAAACTCGATCACACTATCAATCGAACATTTGGGTATAACTAGTCTTATCATTTTGAGTATGGCATGTACAGGGACTTGGTCTTTTTGTTATGTTTCATATTGATTACCCAAATGTGTTGGCTTATGATGGTATCATGATTATTTTGTATATGGACATGAGAGGTGGCTCATATTGATTATTTTGGGTTGTAACCCTATTTATCGATGCATGCATGCAAATGTGTTGATGCTTTAATATGGTTATGGTTGATTGTGGTTGATGAGTGTGATGGCTGGCATGTACGTTTGGTGAATTAGATATGGTCAATAAGTATGCAATAAATGCGGTGAAAATGTGTAACTTGAAGCTAGTTTGGTAAAGATGATAAATAAACATGAAATTGGTGTGGAATGCCGTATGAAAGTATGATATTTTGAATGGGTGACATGTTGACTTTGCTAAGTCATATTTTAATCATGAATGTGAATGTTTGAGTAATTAAATGTGCCATGTTTCATGTCATGAAGTGAGTGTAAATGCGTGAGTGTTTGAAGGTGACAAATGGCTTGGAAAATAGCCTACAAATTGTCCACACGGTTAGATACACGGGCATGTGTCTTGGCCGTGTGTGACACACAGCCTGCCCCATGGGCGTGCGATCCAGCCATGTGTCATTAAGTGTAGACTTCACATGGCCTGGGCACACACCCATGTCCTAGAACCATGTCCTACACTGTTGATACACACTGCAAATCAGAATGCCCAGTAGTAAACACACGGGAAGAGGCACGATCGTGTGTCTCAACAGTATGAAGGACATGGGCGTGTGCCCAGGCCGTGTGAAGTCTACACTTAATTTTTGGAATTTAATTTGCCACAGGGTCTAAGCACACGGGCGTGTGACTTGGTCATGTGACATTATTTGGTGGATGATGTCATAATTAGAGAGTTACACAGGCTGAGGACACGAAAGTGTCCCGTGCCACATGGGCGTGTAACTCTCCAAAATAAGAAAAAAATTCTAAGTGTTTAAAAGGTTCCGAAAGTTCTCAGTTTAGTCCCGAACCGCTTCCGATGCATGTTTCGAGTCTTGTAGACCCTTATTAGGGACAATTTGCATGTGATTTAAAATTTTTAAATTGGACAAAATTTTATGACTCGGTTTTATATGAATGTTCATGTTTAAGTCCAGTAATGCTTCGAACCCTGTTCTGGCATCAGATACAGGTAAGGGTGTTACAACACGGTACTACTCACACAAGCTGACAAGAATCCACAACACATGCTGGATAACTCAGCCACCGGTAGGACGTACAGACCAGCAACCAAAACAATAATAACCCCTAATGACATGTCATTCGTATCCTAATCTATTCCTAAGGTTCAATCGGGATTTCTTGTTTCCAAGTCATTATCGAATGTGTCCGCAAGGTCATTTTTACAATTTATGCTTTGCAATATCAAAGCATTTAAAATATAATTATAACAATGCTTATTACATACAAACTTACCTCGGATACAAAAATGGTGAATTAAGTTGATTAATCCGACACCTTATTCTTTCCCCGATCTAAATCAGTATTTCACCTTTCTTGATCTATATATAATCAAAATTAACTTATTTAATAATCTCTCTATTGAATTTAATCCAAAAGAAAAATTAAAGCATTTTTACATTTTTACCCCTAACATTTCACATTTTTACAATTTAGTCCTTATTTCATAAAATCACAAATTCATACCATTTAAACTAAACTCATGCTAGTCGAATTTCAATTAGGTCTCTAACAGCCCATATTTTTCATTTATTTCACAATTTAACCACAAAAATTACACATTTCACAACTTAATCCCTAATTGTACATTTTACTAAAAATCACTTAACAATTGTTGTTTATCTAACAACAACCATGCATTTTCTACCATTAACCATCAAAATACATCAATATTATCAATGGAAAAACCCTAAAATTTTAATAGTTTTGCAAAATAGTCCCTAGGCTAGCTAGATTAAGCTGTAACGATATCAAAAACATAAAAATCATTAAAAATGGGACAAAATTCACTCACCAATTAAGCAATGTAATGAACGAACCCTAAAACACTCCCATGGCTTCTTAAACTTTCAATTTTTGATGGAAGAATTAGAGAAGAAAGATGATAGCTTTGGTTATTTTATTATTTTACTTATTATTTCACTAATTTGCCTTTTTAACCTTGTTATTAAACCGTTGATTACTTAACCCAAGAACATCAATGTCCACTAACATTAGTAATGGTCTAATTACAACATAAGGACCTCCACTATTTAATTTCATACCTATTAAACCGCTTTAGCACATAGAAATCCAATTTTACATTTTACGCAATTTAGTCCTTTTTATCAAATTAAACACTCAAACGATAAAATTTCTTAACGAAAATTTCACAAAATCATACTATCATACTGTAAATATTAAAATAATAATAAAGTAATTATTTCAAGTTTGGATTTGTGGTCCCAAAATCACTATTCTGATTTGACTAAAAACAAGCTATTACAAAAATCATCTCTCCTATCTAGCATTTCAAATCAATTCGTTTCTATCTACAGTTTACTATCGCATCATGCAACGATAACCAATCAATACCCAAAATAACATCAAATTCCTGAAAGGGTAACAACATCAAATCAATAGGGAATTCACAACCCCTAACTTTCAGAGACAATTACAAAAAAACTAAGTTAACTATTCCATTCTGACCTAGTGGATTAGTAACTTGAATATTATAATCAGTAGATTGAACAGACAATTTCTTTTCCATTACTAATGTAGTGCAAATATAATAATGAGTTGACTCAATGTCAATCAATGTATACACAGTAACATCAAAGAGATAGAATATACCAACAATCATGTCTGGAGTAGTAGCATCTTCCCTGGCTCGAATGGTGTAATTGCGAGTAGGTGCTTTACCCTCTAACTAAATGATAGTATCTTTCATTCCCGTACGAGTAGTCCTGGTAGCACTATTTTGGCCCGGTCATCTATTTTTCTGAGAGGTAGACATTTACTTTTCTTTCTAGTTTTCATCCTCTTTTGGCGATTTAGGAAAATTCCGAATAAAATGATCAGTCGATCCACATCTATAACAGGCTCCCAATTTACCTCTATACTCACCAAGATGGTATTTCCTACAATATCTACAATTGGTCTTCGGAGCATTTTTTACACTTCCCAGACTATCATCTGGTTTAGTAGGTACTCTAAAATCCTATTGAATCATCTTGTTTTTGTTTTGATGCTCAGACACTGAAGTAGCTCAGCTAAAATCATCTTTAGTCTTCTTAGCCGGTGATGCAAAATACTACTTGGAAGAACCTCTCCTGTGAAGTTCTCGAATCGATCTATCCCATTCTATCTTGTGGTTATACGTTTCTTCCATTTTCTGTGCACGATCAGATAAAACAACTGTAATACCCCAAAATTGGCCTAAACGCTATGGCCGGATCTAGCGTGTCACGTTAAAAAAACTTTTTCAAAAAACTGTCTTGTTAAGAAATCTCGCTTGAAAGATAAAAGCCCCTTTGTTTAATTCTAAAGTCAACTTAATTATCTGTTAACCATTTTAAACCAGCCTTACTTTTAAAAATATGTTTGTTGTAGAAGCATTTCAACAATGTTGCAGAAACGTGATGTTTTGAGAACAGATATCATTTTAGTAAAATTGCGCTCTACCTTTAACAGAAATAAATCATAATAGTTAAAAACCCCCAAATTAAAAGCTAGAAAATTAGAAAAAAGGCCTTATTACAACAAAAACCCAAAGATAAAGTAATTTAAGTAAAGTAAAAGAAAAACGAAAATTTTATGCTGTTCGTAGTGTGGCCACCTCCGAGTCCTCCCAGCATCGATCCACCTATTGCTAGGGATTACCTGCATGATTAATAAACAGGGTGAGTTGACAAAAACTCAGTATGTAATCCCCTTACTAGAGTAAGAGTCAGTATATAGAAACAGAAATAGTCTGGGCTAGAGCCTTATAACAGTAATAGTATAGTCTAGTTCGGGGAATAAGTGATAATTTTGGTAATTTTACAAATCGAGGTCTGAATGACCCAACAGATGGTCCACCGTCGCCTCGAGCGACTTGAGTAACCTAAACAGACATAACGTTGTAAATGGGCCTAAGGCCCATTCTCGGCCCAAGGGGGCCCACACACTTGTGTGGCCCATTTAGCTCAAAAGCAGCCACAGCTATGCAAACATCATAGTCCAGATAACACTTACCACATCACATACATTTATCCGTGTAAGGCCCACGAGCCCATTGGGCCCACACAACCCATTTAGCCCAACGAGGCCCAGAACAAGCCAAGACCATGAGAGCGCTCCTGGAGGCCTCTACAACCTAACGCCCATGTCTATGGGCTCGATTCACCACACGTGCGATTGCACGCCCATATGGCATCATATGCCATATTTTTTACTTTTCGGCATTTCGCTGATCTACTATCATGGCAGTGTAAACAACACATACTTTCGGATTTCAAATGATTATTGAATACCGCATACAAATACGCACGCTTTAGGCTTTTTAGCCGGTCATAAACATAGCATACGGTTACACACATTTTTACGGCCTTTACACCTATTACCGCTTACAGAGTACGGACACACACCTAATCACACAGAGTACTAAGAATTCACGATCACTAGAACCTAAATTCAAACATAACATTCAGTTAATCACTAATCAACTAGTGTTAGAAAAACTCTTAACAACCACCTAATCGAAAGATCAGCTACCACTTGCCTTGAGAAGATCGGTCGACTGTAATTTGCCTACCTAATCTAAAGTTTGTTGCCGTCACCCTTCCGCAACCCGGTGGAAAGTCCCAAACCGCCGACACCCTACTTCTCTTAAACTTGGGGGCAGGGGCTACGCTCTACTCCCAGCTGGCACCACTGTCATCATCTTAGTGCTAGAACCCCCTTTTCCCATCGAGAGTTTGATCTGATGGATAAATATTGCTACAACGAAGTTTGAGTATGAGAGAGGAAAAAGTTAAAAGCAGTTCTATGAAACAAATGACGAGGTAGAGCCAGGAAGGGAAAAACCTGAAAGAGGAAAGAAAGTGCAATTCAGATACTTGCCTATGAGTATTTGGCCAATGAAGCAATTAGAGGTGAAGGTAGAGAAGTGCAGAGAGACAAGATGGTAGATGTTCAGCCGATTACTCAGAATCAATTGTAGAAGCCAAAAGTAAGAGAGGGAAAAAGAATAGTTGTTTGACAAAAAACTGATGGAAATGACAAAAAGAAAGAAGGAAAAGGTATCTAGCAAGAACTCAAAAGAAAAGAAAATACAACTAGAGGGCTAACCGAAAGGGGAAGTATGGGTGAACGAATGCCGAAGTGAAAAAAAGAAAAAAAAAGTAGAATAGAATTGATCATAGTACTCAAAAGAATAGATGAATGAGTTATGAAAATAGGTCAAAATGTATTCGGCCACTTAAGGAAAGTATACGGCTAAGATGTTGTAGAGGAAAAAAAACCAAAAAAAACAATGATCACCAAAAGCTAAAAATGAAAGGCATTCTCCCCAGCCGAATTTTTGAGTACTTCCCAAACAAACTCGGAACAGTCTTACCTCCCTTCAAACTCCCCTTTTCCTCCTAAAATCTCTCCATGATTTCCTCCCCAATCTTCTCCTTGATTTTCTCCTTAGTCCATTCCTTGACCAGTTCAAATTCCAACCACGCTTGTATTGTTTTACTCAAATTTCACCACTCACACAACAAAGGAGTAAAATAAATACGCCTTTATGCATATAGTGACTCGAACTCAAGCTCCCTTGCCACCTTAATGACGCCACAAACACTGGACTACAAGCTCATCTTGTGCCACATTTTAATCTTAATTATTTAAAAGGTTTACTTCCAAGTACCAAGGGCTTTATTCACTTAAATAAAAAATTTAGCTAAAGCCCAAGTTTGAACCCAGGACTTCTCCAACACTCCTAAATATGCCCAAATACTTAGCCACTAAAGCCAACATGCAATTTGTGATATTTCTCACACACATAAACTTTTATGTGTTCCCATACTCAAGGTCCATTCCTTCTAGGCGCAAATTCGAGGCATTACAACTCTACCCCTTAAAGAAATTTTGTCCTGGAAATTTCCAACTATCGAAACAGTCACACATCCTAGCCTACCATGCTACGCTCTCGCTACGCACTCTAACCCTAATAAATTAAGCACGCACCAAACCATCTATCCATCGGAGCAGATAGATATCACATGCATACCATTTCCAGAACACACACAAAATAAATCCAAACTCTAACTTTATGTGTAACAATACAAATTAATATCTAAGAAATTACAGTATTTCTATCTACTGCTTTTCAACGAGAACAAACATTAGGTTCAGAAACTTACGGATTCAGCGTCGGAGACTAAGTGTTCCACACTTTTCAGAAAAACTATCTCAAACATATCACATATGTGGAAAAAACTTTGTAAAATTCCAATTTTGAAAACCATTCCGTAGCTGAGTTTTGTAACCTAGCTCTGATACCATAAAATATAACACCTCAAACCCGGCCTAGATGTTATGGCCGAATCTGGCGTGTCACGTTAAAAAAACTTTTTCGAAAAACTTTGTCTTGTTAAGAAATCTTGCTTGAAAGATAAAAGCCTCTTTGTTTAATTCTAAAGTCAACTTAATTATCTGTTAACCATTTTAAACTAGCTTTACTTTTAAAAACATGTTAGTTGCGGAAGCATTTCAACAATGTTGCGGAAACGTGATGTTTTGAGAACAGATATGATTTTGGAAAAACCGCGCTCTACCTTTAACAGAAATAAATCATAATAGTTAAAAACCCCCAAATTAAAAGCTAGAAAATTAGAGAAAAGGACTTATTACATCAAAAACCCAAAGAGAAAGTAATTTAAGTAATGTAAAAGTAATACAAAAATTTTAAGTTGTTCGTAATGTAGCCACCTCCGAGTCCTTCCATCACTGATCCACCTATCACTGGGGATTACCTCCACGGTTAATAAACGAGGTGAGTTTACGAAAATTCAGTGTGTAATCCCCTTATTAGAGAAACAGTCAATATACATAAATAGAAACATTCTGGGCCAGAGCTCTATAACAGTAACAGTACAGTCTATTTTAGAGCATAAGTGGGCTAAAGCCCATTACAATATCATTTGGGTCACAGCCCATAAAAGAATCAATTGGGCCTAGCTCATCTCAGTAACAAAACAAAATGTGTGAATGCATGGATGCATGCTATCCCATCCAACCCTGCACTTGCCTCAGTTCAACCTTGCACTACATGTAGGGAATAAATCACCCACGCCATCGCTACGCTTACAATGTTACCGAAATCGCAGTAAAGCTGCTAGTATATATGTGGATTTAAGCCTTTAGTAGCAGTATTATAATTGCCACAAAGCCATCGGTAACTGTAATAAATTTGGCACATAGCCATCACAACGGTAATATAATCAGCACACAGCCGTGAGTAAATATTATCGACACAGAGTCATCAATAAATATGATAGGCAATAGCCACTGGTAAATACGATTTACACAAAGCCATAATCAACATAGCACAGAGCCATATTTAGGTTGGCATAGAGCCATAATCAGATTAAGCAACACTAAGCCGTCCATCGGTCCACTGTCGTCTTGTGCGACCTGTACGACCTTAACAGATCAATACTAGATCTAGAGTCGTATCGTACGACCCGTGCGATCCTATCAAAACTTCCTCCGTATCAATGTCCCAACCCCATGCAATATGTCGTGTATGCCATGCTCAATCATCACACGTGTAACATCCCGAATTAGGGCCTAGTCAGAACCGTGGTTCTGGGACCACAAATTCGACACAATAAAATTTGTTTTTATTATATTTTTATGGTATACAATTTCACGGGATAATTTTGTGAAAATTCCACTCGAAAATTTTGAAGTTTGAGCACTCAATTTGGTCAAAAGGACTAAATTGTAAAAAGTGCAAAAGTTGAGTTCTACATGTTAGAGGTGTCTAATTGTTATGAAATATTAAATTGGAGACCCTTAAATGGTAATTAGACCATTGGATAATTTTTTGGACAAAAATGGACATGAAATTGGTGAAATAGAATATTTTTAAGTTACGGGCATTTTGGTAATCTAGTAATTAAAATGAATTAAAAATAAAATTAAAAGCCAATATTTGTCCATCTTCTACCCCATGGCTAAAATTGCATGGATGAGACATAGCTAGGGTTTTTCAAGCTTCCAAGCTTGATAGAAAGTCCGTTCTAGCCCCGTTTTTAATGATTTTTACGTTTTTGAAATCCTCGTAACAAGATCTACTCATTTCTACCCATATTTTGAGCTAGGGCTTGTGTTAAAAATTTTAACCATGGATGACATGCATGTGCTTTCATGTCTAATGGTAGAATATGAATGCTCGGTGTGTAATAAACAACTTTTACTAAGTGATTTTTGGTGAAATTGTCAAAAAGGATCGTTTTGTAAAAGTTACAAAATTTGTCCTAAAAGTGTGATTTAGTGGAAATTAGGGGCTGCTACAGTTATGAAAATGATTCATCTAGGCTTAAAATGCAAGGAAATTGAATAAAAATCATTTTACGAGCCTAGGGGCCAAAGTGTAAATATGTGAAAGTTTAAGGGTCAAAATGTAAATTTGTAAAAGTATGATTTTTGGAACCATATGAATAATGTGACTAATTAGTAAGCTAAATGTGGTATTATTGATCAAAGAAAATGAGATTCGGGCATAGATTGGAAATGAATGAAATTATGGACTAAATCAGAATATATAGTCGTACTCGGACTCGAGGTAAGTTCATGTGATTTTAATAATGAAATATTGTATTTGAATGCTAATGCTTCGATATTACACGAGTTGTAAATATATATATATGTGAATAATTTGATATTATGTGATTATTTTGATGATATAACATGTTCTTGATGTTTTTCTATTATGATGAAAATGTTGCAATGCCTTGTGATTATGAGATATTGCTATGTGAATGAAGCCACAATTCGAGTACGTCCGTTAAAGGTTTGGAAGTTTGATGGAATATGATGTTTCTTTGAAATGAGTAAGTTTGTATGTAAATAAGTTTTCGATTCTTTTTATGTTATTATCTTTTGTTATTATATGAGATGTAACTGCCTATAGAATGATCAATTGATGTAAACTACGAATCAGAATTGACCAAGAATGAGTTAGTAAAATGTTGAAAAGTGAAGAATTTCCTGATTGAACCTTCAGAATAGAAGAGATACAAATGATCTGTTGTGAGTCATGTGTGTAGTACTAAGTGCAGGCTACTACGTGTATCGATTGATAGGTCGCATGTGTAGTATTAAGTGCAGGCTTCTATGCGTACCCTTTAACTTCGATCACGTGTGTAGTGCTAAGTGCAGGCTACTACGTGTATCAAATGGTTAAGTCACGTGTGTAGTACTAAGTGCAGCTACTACGTGTACCAGATTGATAGGTTGCATGTGTAGTACTAAGTGCAGGCTACTATGCGTACCCGCTAACTTCGATCACGTGTGTAGTACTAAGTGCAGGCTACTACGTGTATCAGATGGTTAAGTCATGTGTGTAGTACTAAGTGTAGGCTACTATGCTACCAGAGAGCTTCGGTTATAAGGGTGGTATATGCACAGGCCACCGATATCTGTTATTATTCCAGTGAGTTCAATGGGAAATTTACTAAGTGAAAATACATATGTACATGAGTATGTGATGAATAAGTGCAAATATATTTATGTGAAAAGTTTTGAGCAATGTGCTCGATAGTTGAGCAAATATTTTGGTAAGATAGAACGGAGTAAGTGAAATTATGTAAAAGTGAAATTTTGTAATAAAACAATTTTGGACAGCAGCAGTTGTGTGACTTTGAAAAATCACAAAAAATGGTATAAATTGAATTAGAGGTTGAATAAGATATGAAATTAAATCTTAATGATTCTATTTTCTCATAAAAGAAACGGTGAGGCAAACGAATTTTACATTCTGTGATAATTGGATTTTTGTGAGACAGGGTCAGAATTATTTTTGAATCCCCTATTATGATTTGGAAAAATCATTAAATATTGTAAAAAAATAATTATGGGTCATAATTTGTATTATTAAAATACTTAACGAGTCTAGTTTTTGGGAAAATTATAAGTTCTCAATTTGGAGTCCCGTACCATGAGATAAATAATTTTTAGTGAAGAGAGGTCAGAACTGTTGGATAGTGAAACAAGGGTATATTTAATGAATAAACTGTACTTATTAGACAGACCAAAAATTCTACAAAGTTTATGGTAAGAATATATATGAGTCTAGTTTCATATAAAATTAACGGATCTTAATTTTGAGTTTCATAGCTCTGGATATAAATAAATTAGTAACTATGACTTGAGAAAACGACATGACTAGAAAATCAGCAAAAGTGTAATTATGATTACATTTTCATGGAATCATGTTGATAATTTGCTTATTATTTTCATATGGACTTACTAAGCTTTAAGATTACTCCCTCCTCTCCATTTCCTTAGTGTTCTCAGGTCAGCTCGGGGTTGGAGACCATCGGAGGGAGCATCACACTATCAAGCCAACAACTTCAGAGTATTGTCATATGTGTATTAAATACTTTCAAGTGAGTGGCATGTATAAGGACTAGTTTTAATGTTAGATGTTGTTATGATTAGCCAAATATATCAGCTTATATTGATTTATTGTATATGGCCATGAGATGTGGCTTAAATGGTTATGGCTTGTAAGCCTAATTATTCTTGCTATGTGTTAATGTTTGTGATGTGTTTATAATTGGTTGTTATGGATGATTAGTATAACACGTACATGATGAATGCTCTAAGACCATTTGAGGTGGTCATGGCTATGGAATGAATGTGTGGCATGGTAGTAAGTTGATAATGATTGAATATGGAAATTTGTAGAATGTGAATTGGAATGTCTAACTTGATGTAACATGAGTATAGGTAATAAACACATGTATGACATCATGTAAATGCTTTAACGGAATTTTACTAAAGGATGATTAACCATTAAATTGATGTTATAAGGTGTGTCTATAATGTGTATAAGTATGGGAGAGAATTAAGGACAACATAAGGCTTGGAAAATAGCCTAAGTATTGGCTACACGGGCAGAGATACGACCATGTGTCTCAGCCGTGTGGAAGACACGGCCTAGCACACGAGCGTGTAGCTTGACCGTGTGGATCAATTTGTTTTGCTGACGTCATAAACTGAGAGTTACACGGCCTGAGGACACGGGCTTTTTGAAGACACACGAGCGTGTCCCTGTGTCCACACGGGCGTGTGACCCTGTTTCATGAAAATTTCTCTAAGTTTTCCCAGAGCTTTCTAAAGTCCTCGGTTTAGTCCTGAACCACCCCAATGTATGTTTTAGTCCTCGAAGGCCTATATAAGGGACGATCTACATGTGTTTGAAAAGCTTTAATTTGGATGAGATTTTATGGCCCGGTTTTGCATGTTTGTGAATGTTTAAGTCCGGTAACGCCTCAAACTCTATCCCGAGTTTGAATACGGGTAAGGGGTGTTACAACACGTGTATGTAAAATTGCCATGCTCAGTAACAATCATTTAAACATATTTTAAAGCATATCAGTCGTACAACCACCGTCAAGTCAATTAAAACACAATCAAACGAATACAGTCAAATCGGTCAAATTCATAGTCTAAGTCAGTCATTTACCCACAAGGGCAAAAAAGTCATTTTACCTTACACCAGTATTATGATAATTTTACACTACAAGGGTATTTCAGTAATTTCAAAAATTGGGGGTATTTTAGTAATTTTGCAAACTGGGGGTATTTCAAGAATTTTACAAATTGGGGGTATTTCAATAATTTTACAAACCGAGGGTATTTCGATAATTTTACAAATTGGTGGTATTTTAGTAATTTTACAAATTAGGGGTATTTCGGTAATTTTACAAACTGGGGGTACTTCGATAATTTTACAAATCGGGGTTATTTTAGTAATTTTACAAATCGAGGGTATTTCAGTAATTTTATGAACCGAGATCTTAACGACCCAACAGATGGTCCACCATAGACTCGAGCAACTTAAGTAACCTAAACAGAAATAACGGTGTAAATGGGCCTAAGGCCCATTCTCAGCCCAAGTGGGCCCACACACTCGTGTGGCCCATTTAGCCCAGAAACAACCACAACTATGCAAACATCACAGTCCCGACAACATTTACCACATGACATATATTTATTTATGTGGGGCCCACGAGCCCATTGGGCCCACATGGCTCATTTAGCCCAATGAGGCCCAGCACAGCCCATGACCATGAGAGCACTCGTGGTGGCCTCTACAGTCTAACGCCCATGTCCGTAGGCTCGATTCACCACACCTGCGATCGCACGCCCATGTGGCATCATATGCCATATTTTCAAGTTTTCGACATTTCACCGATCTACAGTCATAGCAGTGTAAACAACACATACTTTCGGCTTTCAAACAATTATCGAATACCGTATACAAATACACACGCTTTAAGCTTTTCAGCCGATCATCAAACATAGCATACGGTTACACACATATTTACGGCCTTTACGCCTATTACCGCTTACAGAGTACGGATACACACCTAATTATGTAGAGTACTAAGAATTCACGATCTCCAGAACCTAAATTCAAACATAACATTCAGTTAATCACTAATCAAATAGTGTTAAAAAAACTCTTAAAAACCACCTAACTTAAAGATCGACTATCGCTTGCCTTGATTAGATCGGTCGACTGTAATTTTCCTATCTAATCCAAAGTTTTGTGTAGTCACCCTTCCGCAACCCGGCGAAAAGTCCCAAACCACCGACAGCCTACATCACTTAAACATAGGGGCAGAGGCTACGAGTCTATTCCAACCCAGCACTACTGTCATCACCTTAGTGCTAGAACCCCCTTTGCTCATCGAGAGTTCGATCTGATGGATAAATATTGCTACACCAAAGTCTGAGTACGAGAGGGGAAAAAGTTAAAAACGATTGGTCCACGGTCTTAGAGTACCAAACAAATGACGGAGTAGAGCCAGGAAGGGAAAAACCTAAAAGAGTAAAGAAAGTGCAATTCGGATACTTACCTATGAGTATTCAGCCAATGAAGCAATTGGAGGTGAAGTTAGAGAAGTGAAGAGAGACAGGATGGTAAATGTTCAGCCGATTGCTCAGAATCAATTGCAAAAGCTAGAAGTAAGAGAGGGAAAAGGAATAGTCGTTTGACAAAAATCGAAGGAAATGACAAAAAGGAATAAGAAAAAGGTGTCTAGCAAGAACTCAAAGGAAGAAGAAAAAGGTATCTGGAAAGAACTCAAAAGAAAAGAGAATACAACCAGAGGGCTAACCGAAAGGGGAAGAATGGGTGAACAAATGCTGAAGTGAAAAATAGAAAAAGAAGCAAAATAGTATTGATTATAGTACTCAAAAGAATAGATGAAGGAGTTATGAAAACAGGTCGGCCACTTAAGTAAAGTATACGACTAAGATGTTGCATAGAAAAACAAAACCAAAAAAAACAATGATCACCAAAAGCCGAAAATGAAATGCACCCTCCCCAGCCGAATTTTTGAGTACTTTCCAAGCAAATTCGGCATAGTCTTACCTCCCTTCCAAATCCCATTTTTCCTCCTAAAATCCCTCCATGATTTCCTTCCCAATCTTCTCCTTGATTTTCTCCATAATCCATTCCTTGACCAGTTCAAGTTCCAACCACCCTTGTAGTATTTTACTCAAACTCCACCACTCACATAGCAAATGAGTAAAATAAATACTCCTTTGTGCATAGAGTGACTCAAACTCAAGCTCCCTTGCCACCTTAATGATGCCACATCCACTAGACTACAAGCTCATCTTATGCCGCATTTTAATCTTAATTATTTAAAAGGCTTACTTCCAAGTATCAAGGGTTTTATTCACTTAAATAAAAAATTTAGCTAAAGTCCAGGTTTGAACCCAGGACTTCTCCAACACTCCCAAATTGCCCAAATACTTAGCAACTAAAGCCAACGTGCAATTTGTGATATTTCTCGCACATATAAACTTTTATATGTTCCCACGCTCAAGGCCTATTCCTTCTAGGCCTAAATTCTAGGCGTCAGAACAACAAATTCTCAAATTTCATTTCCTTTGATCATCATTCGAATTTCATCATTCAGGCTGTCTTCAAACCGGATACACATCTCTTTTTCGGTAGGTACAATTTCTTGGGCATATTTACTAAGATACACAAATTCTCTCTCGTATTCATCTATCAATCTATTTCGCTGACGTAACTCAAGAAATTCTCTCTTTTTCTTGTCCAAATACCTTTTCGTGACATATTTCTTTTTAAACATGATCTGAAAGAATTCCTAGGAATTTTTTTCCCTCGGTACCACAGCTACTATCGTAGACCATCAACTATACACTACCTCTTTTAATAACGAAGCAATACATCTAAGAAAATCATCAGGAGAGCAAGCCATTTCTTCGAAAACTGGTAAGATATTTTGAAGCCAGTACTCAACTTTAACCGGATCATCCTCTAATCTTCCCCGGAATTCTTCAGAACAACATTTTTTAAGTTTCTCAATCAGAATACATCTGTTAGCTCAATCACAAGAAGAGGTGGAGGTGCAACCCTAGGTACAATAGGTGGTACAATAGGCGTAGAGGTCGTTGAGCCAGATTTTTCATTTGTATAAATTCACTAAACCACTGATTCATATACCCAAAGAACATATTTTTAAGCTCATGTTCCTGAGCCAAAATAATCAGAACATTACTACATGTCCCATGAATAGAAGTCGGTACATTACTTTTAACCTCATCATTGTTAGCACGATCAAATCTATCTGACATCTTTAGAATCTATAAGAAAACAAAGGTTAGATCGGATCAAAAACATCACATTATCATAGATTTATATGGCATGTAATTCTAGACATTGTACAGGCTATGTTCAGTCTGAGAATCGACTAAACCGTGGCTCTAATAACACTAAATGTAACACCCCTAACTTGTATCTGTGTCGGAATAGGTTTACGACTAGTCGAACAAAATAATAAACCATACAATTCATACATCAATGCGTACATAATCTAATTAGAATAAAATACATTCATAATGTCCTTTAATAGAGCTCTCAAGACCTAAAAAAGGGACTAAATCAAAAACATTTGGCAATTTTAAGAAAAAGTTGAAAATTTTGGACTGAAGGGGTCACACGACCTTGTCTCAGGCTGTGTGGACATTCAAAATATGGACACACGGTCGTGTCTCAACTCGTGTCCATGCTCGTGTAACTCACTGACTTGGGTCACACGGCCAAGCCATACACTCATGTGCCGCGTAACTGCTTGACTTGTAAGCCTTGAACCTACAGGGGACACACGGCCTTGTCGCACAGCCGTGGCCCAAAATGAACCTTAAAGCACAAGTTTACCATTTCAAGTTGCTTGGACCCTAAGAACCCAAATATCAACCAAAATACCAACTCAAAGTGACATTAATCAAGCCAAAAACACATCAAAACCAACCTAATAAGTGCCTAACCAATGTATCCTCATTGGTACCACGAGTATATACAATTTTACAACAAAATAAACATTAACTCAATTCATCAACTCATTCAAGCAATACCAAATCAATATACATAACAAAGTTACCACAATCACAACAACTAAAAAATATATATACCACACATACTAGCATAATAACTATACCTCATTCTCATACAATATGCAAGTTGGTTATTTGCATAAAATATCATTCATAATATTTTCATAAGCCAAACACTGACCAAAACTACTCAAAAGCTTATAAATGCCATATAATCACAATTAAACGTTTCAAAAACTACCAAGATAAGCTGGATAGTGTGACTTGAGTGTCGATCCGATCGTCTAACCTTCCAAAAATCTACAATGACATTAAACAGCACAAAGAAGCCTAACGAGCTTAGTAAGTTCAATGAATTAAACGATAAATATTACCGAACTAATTATAATAATTCAAACAATAATAACCATTCAAAAGAAACTTGTCATTCATAACTTCAATCAAAACTTGTCATTCACAACTTCAATCAATAATTCATCTATATTCAGATTAATATGAAATAAACAACATATCTTTCGAATTTATTAAACGAACTACCTTACCGAGATTTTCCATTTGAAGAACGACTTATGGGTAAGAGTAAATCATCAACAGAAGCTCATAAGAGCTGGTCCTCCCAAAAATGCCAGCAGAAGCTCGTAAGAGCTGAACAACAACTCGTAAGAACTAAACAGAAGCTCGTAAGAGCTAATCCACCCGAATCACACCAAACATGCTGAACCTCGATTTACTTGGGTAATATGCTGATATCTCCCTCCAATACCATCTCCACTCCAAACCCCCGCCACACACCAAACACGAAAGTACTCAAATACCACATTCAATCCAAACCGAGTACTAAAATCGATAATATAATTCCAACAATAGTTCATTTCCACCAATAGAACATATATATAATATCAATCATCAATTTATACAATTGTTAAATTTTAATCGTACAAACTTACCTCGACTGAATTGTAGTCGTTGCAGAAGTTTAGGGACTATTCTGCTATTTTTCCTTTTCCAAGAGTATCCATGAGATTTTCATCTAAAAATTTAAAATTCGTCATTTATTAGCACATATTTCATTTCTAAACCATTTTACAATTAATACCCTTTTACTTTTCTAAATTACACAATTACCCTAAACTTTTACTATTTTTACAATTTAGTCCCTTAACTTTAAATTCATCAAATTAACCAATTATTCTCAAGTCAATATTTTATCCAAATATATTTGGCCCTCAAACAGCCTCTAATAAACATCAAATTCACTATCCAACCCTAATATTTTGACATTTTCATAATTTAATCCTAAAATCAAAATTCAATAAAAATCACTTTACAAATTCATCAAATAACATAATTAAAGATCTAAATAAATAATATTCATAAAAAAAATTAAATATTCAACAATGATAACTTCTAAAATTTTTAACAAAATAAAAAAACAAAGGTATGAGATAGCTGGACCTAGTTACAACGATCTGAAAAACATAAAAATTACAAGAAAACAATTCAATTTCCTTACCATGCAAAGAAAGCAGATGAACAAAGCTTCCTAGGTCATCAATGGTGAGGTTCAGCCGAGAAGAAGAGAAAAATGAGAAAAATAAAGCTTTTGTTTCAATTTATTTCTTTAATTTTGAATAAATTACAAAATTGTTATTAAAACCTTTTATTTTGTCATTTTCCTTTAATTAGTCATCCCACTATTTAAATTAAGTCTTAATTATCCCTTAAGTCCTTCCTCAAATAATAATTAACCATTTAGTCACCTAAATGCATTAATTAAAAAGTTTTGAACCTTTTTCAATTTGTCCTTTTCTCTTAATTAACCATCTAAACATTAATATTTCTAAACTAAATTTTAATATGACTATAATAACTGTATAAATATTCTAAAAGTAATATTTATGAGTTGATACGATGAAAATTTGTGGTCCTGAAACTACTATTCTGTCAACACTGAAAATCAGGCTGTTACACACATATATTTGCAACTAAGCTTCCATACATTTAATTTGCAGTCTAGTCACCATATTTGCAGTATAAACTGCCATATACACTTCCTCCGTCATAACATATCCCACCCCAAACATATACATATCATATACCTATCATAATCATAAATAGATAGTATACATACATATAGCATGTGTTACATGTCATGCTTGCATGCGTAGTTCATTTTACACATAGCGTAAGTTATAGTTTTGTTCTATGACAGCCCTACTCTGACCCTAGTCAGGAAGTGGTTTCGGGACCGCTAAACCGAGTCGCAGAAAAAAAATTTGAATATAATATTTTATGTCTAAAATATGTGATCATGCATGTGTGAAATTTGAATGCTTTGATTTTTGTTAATTTGAATGTGTTTCTAGATAAAAAGGACTTATGTGACAAGCTTTGAATATATGTGTGGCTTATTTTAAGTGATTAATTATTGAATGATGCAAATAAGTGGGTTTGCATGTCAAATTGCCACTTTTAATGTTAGTGGCTGGCCATGATGGTTTTGGGGAGCAAAATAAGCATATTTTATATGTATAATAATGAATTGATATTTTTTAAGTAGTTTATTGATATATTTATTATTATATAGTTATTGATAAAAATAAAATAAGAATGGGGGAAGAAAACAAGAACTCATCTTTGTTTCTTCACCTAGCCGAATTTCATAAAAAGAAGAAGAGTGAAGGATGGTTTTGGGGACCATTCGGTCAATTGGAGGCAAATTTGAAGGTAATTTGATGTGGTTTCGTAAATTGTTGATGAATTTGTGTTTCTCTTTTTTTTCTAGCGAAACCCACTTGATAAATTTAAGTTTTATGAGGCATTTTAGATTCGGCCTTAGTGAAAATGAGTGAGGAAATTTGAGTTGAGGATAGAAGATAGTAAACGAATGTTCAATGGACAATTTGATACCAAAATTCATATGTTTATGAGCTTGTTTTTGAAAAGTATGTTACATGTGAGTGATTAGTTCATGAAGGGATTTTCGGTTATGTTGTTTTGTATGAGTAATGGATTGTTGAGTTCATGCTATTATGAATAAAATTGATTAAGCAAGGCTTGAGATAATTAAATATGCATGTTGGTGGTACGATGAGCATTCGGTTTTTATCATGGAAGCATAGGGAGCTTGTTAAAAGTTGAATTTTAGAAAAGTTAAATGTGTGTGTGCTTGTGCTAGTGCCGAATGTGCCTAGGGTGATTTAGCATTGAGTTTGGTGTTATATGAATTTAGTTTTATGGTTTTGGATTTTTAAGTGTTGTTAAATACTTTGAATAATATATATAAGTGGCTTTGATATGTGAAATTCGGCCAAGTGGTTATAAGCATGATTTTAGAAATTCAATGATATTCGGCCGATTTGAATAATTCATGGCACCCCAAGCAACTTAGTTTTAGATGTTAATAATATTGAAATTATTTAAGCATATTACCGAATGTGATTTTAGTTAATGATTCGGTTATGAGTGCTGATTTGTTTTAAATTAGCTGAATGTGTATATGTATACTATGAGGTGGTTTAGCTTAAAGAAAATTAAGGTGCTGGGAAGGTGATTGTCGTGGATAGTTTAAGTAATGAAATTTAATTTCTGTTATGTAAAGTGATGACATTGCTGTTTGCAAATTTGAAGTTAAAAATTGTTGATTGAGCATCAAGAGCTTATGGGGACAAACTCGGATCGAGGAAAAAAAATGAAGGTAGTCGTGTAGTCGATATAGTCGTACGATAACCTTTGAGGTAAGCTCTTAAACGATTAAGTTGAATTTATGTGTGTAAAGATTAAATGAATATAGAATAAAGTTTTAGTATATGTGATATATAAATATATATACTTTCGAATGATTAGTAATGTTCATGATATGAGCTGAAAATGGCTAACTTACTCGATTGAATTGTGCATGGAAATGAGGTATATGCTAAAAGAGTTTTAGAGAATGATATATGATCTCTGTGTTTCGGTTAAGAAATGGTAAATAGAATGAGTATGATATTAGTGAGGACTTCGTGTGATAGCCAAATGTCTTATGAACTAATATGTGTGAATGGTATTTTGAATACATAAGATAAGATGGAATAACTGAAAGTATCATGAGCTAAGACTCGAATAAATTACTATGAATTTCTTGTAAATGCTGAATAGTGATTACATTTGGCTATGAAATTATGCTTCAAATTCTTGAATGTATTTGAAATCAATATAAGGAAATGGTATTTTAATAAATTAAGTGATGAAATTACCGAATGAATTCTGAGATGAATTGTGGATTAATGTTAACAAGTAAGTGAAACTACTAATGTGATTAGGAAATTGAAGAAGGGAAATTGATATCTTAGTAAGTTCTTAAGTGTTTGAACTTTTGGAAATTTAAGAGTAAATTGTAATAGATCTGCTTGGGACAGCAGCAATAGCGTGATTTTAGAAAATCACCATAAATTGTTGGAGTTTAGTTAGAGGCTAAAAAATTATGTAATTAAATCTTAATGACTCTAGTTTCAAACGAAATCAACGAGAACATATTTTGAATTCTTTACAATGAGAAATTTGAGTCGAAGTGAAGAGTGGTCAGATTAGTCAAACAGTGAAACAGGGGAAACTTTAAGAAAAATCTGGTATTGATTGGCCAAACCAAAAATTCTGAAAATTTTATGGATGAAAGATATATGAGTCTATTTTCAGGGAAATTTTACGGCAGTTGATTTGGAGTTTCGTAGCTCCAATTACAAATAATTTAATGACTGTTGCTCAGGAAGATAGCTTGTAGTGAATTTGTCATTATGTTGTAAACGTTGATAAAACTGTTTGAGTTGCTTATAAGATATTGATTAAAACCATATGTGAATTTTGAATTGTGACGTTAGGAAATGATATATAAGTGATTTTGATATGATGAAATTTGTGTACAAGATATGTATATGTGGTGAGGCCGAAATGGCTAATATTAAATGTGTGCAAGTTACCTGAAGGGCCTTTATGAAAATGTGTGCAATCTTATTTGTATAGTGAGGCTAAATGGTTACTTAAAAATGTAATATGGCTGAGTGGTTATTTAAATGAAAGCAAAGTATATGATGTATTAGCAAGTAATGATAAAAGCATTATCTTATATATGTGCTTGTGTATGTGGTGCGACCGAATGGGCAAGTGTGAAATGTACATATGTTTATGTGTATATAATGTGGCCGAATGACCAATTGTGAAAAGTGGGTATTATTAGATATTTGATGAGGCCAAAGATAGTAAAAAGTATATAAAATAAATTGTACTGAGGTTGTATCCGGGCTTAAAGACCCGCAGGCTTTGTGCTGGTAATATATCCAGGTTAAATTCCGCAGGCTTCGTGCTGGTATTATATTCGGGTTAAATCCCGCAGGCCTAGTGCTGGATTATATCTGAGTTTAAAGTCCCGTAGGCTTCGTGCTGGTGTTATGTTTGGGTTTTATACCTCGGAGCCAAGAGTTAGTGAAATTGATAAAGTATATGACTACGAGATCCTATGCTAAGATGATAAATTGAACTCGTATTACACATTAAGTGATTCAGGTATGTGATATATATATTATATGTGAGATTGATCTGACGGGAATTAAGAATGTGTAATGAGAAGTATATGAAAAGATGTTGTAAATTCATATGTATATTTGTATATGTGTGCATTCAGTTATTATGCAAAGTTACAAGATAGTTTTCAATATGCTATTTAACTATGAATGTTGAAAGTAAGTGTGGGTAAGAAATGATACACTAGTGAAATTTGAAAGAATTAAAGTTAATTCGGAAGCTTGTAAATACTATGTTTATATGAGTTTGAGTATAAACGGAGTAAAATGATATGTGTTTGTGCATAATCAGCCAAATAGTATTGTACTCAGAAAGTGTTATGTGATTTTGAACATTTGGTTTGTTTTTAAGTTCAACTGTTTAAATTGCTTAAGACTTACTAAGCTTATGAAAGCTTACTTTGAATGTTATGTTTCTCTGTTTATTTTTGTAGATCGTTGACTCTTACTATTAGCTTGAGGATCGTTAGCACTTCGTCACACTATCTACTATTGTAGTAATCATGTGATTTGGACTTAGCTTATGGCATGTATAGGATAGACTATAAATAGAATGATATTTTGACTATTGTATATAAGCCATGCGAATATGGCATCTTATGGAAGTTTACTTTTATAAGTTTTAACTTCGATCTTTGTTTCTGTCTATTAGTTATATAAAAAACGATCTTTTATTTAAGAAAAGGTTCAAAATTTTACTGTTCTGATCTGATTCCTAATTTCTGATAACGTCTCATCCTATTCCGGCGACGGTTACGGGATAGGGGTGTTACATTTTTATTGGTATCAGAGCTATGGTTTAGTCGATTCTAGGACTAACGTAGCATGGGTGAGTCTAGCTATACATGCCATAAAGTGATAAAATGATAGTGTGATGATTTCTGACAATTAAAATGTGTTTTCGTAATATAATGAATTCCGATCCCGATCAAGCTGTAGCAGATGGTATTGAGAGGATTGAAACATGCTTATGATGTGTCAAAATTGAGAAAGCTATGAATAGAAGTATGATATACATTTGAAGCATTGAAATGCAACGTAATTTTGCTGAATGTGTTATGAAATAAATATGGAAAAGTATATTAGGATAATAGTGATGTATATTGTATACATGAGAAGTTATATTTTGGTTTAGGATTTTATATAAATGGGCGAAATATATACATATATATATCATCAATTAGAGATGGAATTGCTGTGTAGTTTATGCTTTGTTAATGTTATATATGATCTTATGTTTTAAATATGTGAATGAGAACTTTGAAGAGAAAATAATGTATTTGGAATGAGCCTACATGTAAATGATATCTATGATATAATGTCAAGGTGTATATGATATGTATATATTGAAACGAAGTAAGTGAATTACAAATATGCTATGCTATATGAAATGTATTAAAATGTGAATAAATATGCATGAAAACTTGGTGATGTGTATTCGGGCCTTCGTGCCTAGCAGGCTTCGTGCCGGTGATATGTATTCGGGCCTTCGTGCCTAGCAGGCTTCATGCCGGTGATGTGTATTCGGGCCTTCGTGCCTAGCAGGCTTCGTGCTGGTGATGTGTATTTGGGCCTTCGTGCCTAGTAGGCTTCGTGCCGGTGATGTGTATTCGGGCCTTCGTGCCTAGCAGGTTTTGTGCCAGTGATGTGTATTCGGGCCTTCATGCCTAGCAGGCTTCATGCTGGTGATGTGTATTCGGGTCTTCGTGCCTAGCAGGCTTAATGCCGGTAATTCGAGCAAGGTTTAAGTGTTCATTTCTATATGAATTCAAAGTTAAATGAAAGAATACATTTAAAGTGTACATATATGACGTTTTATAGACTTGGTTAAGTCATTTCAATGTGTAATAACGAATGAATATGGGCATTATGTGTGCGAATGATTAGAGGCACTGTGTGTGCAAATTCCTTGAACCGAGCACTATGTGTGCAAGATCGGTAATTGAGGCACTATGTGTACGAGTTCTTCAATCGAGCACTATGTGTGCGAGATCGGTCAGTGGGCACTAAGTGTGTGAAATGAGATTCATGTAAGACCTCGTCTGGGACGAAGGCATTGATTTGAGATGTTGTGTAAGACCATGTCTAGGACATGGCATCGACTCGATATGTGATAACATGTAAGACCATGGTTGGACTATGGCTTTAAGTAAATGATATACTCAGACAAGTACGACGCTCTATAAATTGACGATTGATTATTGTTTCAGCTGTAATTCTGTTATAAGTGGATACGTGAAAAAAATGGTGGATATATTGTTAAGGAACGGATTTATGTTATATGTACACTTAAGTGCTTAGTTGAAATTGTGTTATGAATTTAGTCTATGAGATCCTTGGTATATGAAGTTATATGTGCTATTGCTGAATGGGCACTATTTTGTTATCTTGTTCAAGAAATTATTTTGATTAAGTTTCGACATACGAAAGTCTGTAAGAATTTTTGATGAATGCTGATAATTTTGGATATACGAGTTATGCGCTAGAATAAATCTCATGCCAGTGTATTATATTAGGCTTTATGCCTATTCGACTGTATACGGGTAACGTTAACTATGATTGAATTTACTAAATGAACTAAATGTTCAGGTACGTGGAAGTTGACTTTTCTTTTGGAAATAAGTTAAGTTGAATATTGAGATGTGATAAAGTTATAAAGGATATTCATTGGGATGTTTGAGAATATGTATACTTTCGGCCAGGTTATAGCTTATACATGAATGAAAATGTGGGTTATGAATATGTGAGTTGATGTTATGTATTATACATGTTAATATGTGATTTATATGTGTTTGAAATGCAAGTATAAATTCAATTAAGTGATTATTGCTTATGAAATCAAGAAAATGAGATGTATGTGTATACTTGTAGAAATGTTTATGTATTTGTTTTAAGATAAGAAAGTGATTTAATAGATCGATGTGAAAGCAGTAATGAATTACAATTGTTATTGATGAGGTAATGTTGATATGGACATAATTCAATAAGAGGACGTTATCCTAACTTAGTCGCTACTAAGATTTTCGGGGACGAAAATCCCTAAGGGGGAGAGTTGTGACAGCCCTATTCTGACCCTAGTCGAGAGTGGTTTCAGGACCGCTAAACCGAGTCGCAGAAAAAATTTTTTGAATATAATATTTTATGTCTAAAATATGTGATCATGCATGTGTGAAATTTGAATGCTTTGATTTTTGTTAATTTAAATGTGTTTCTAAATAAAAAGGACTTATGTGAGAAGCTTAGAATTTATGTGTGGCTTATTTTAAGTGATTAATTATTGAATGATGCAAATAAGTGGGTTTGCATGTTAAATTTCCACTTTTAATGTTAGTGGCCGGCCATGATGGTTTTGGTGAGCAAAATAAGCATATTTTATATGTATAATAATGAATTGATATTTTTTTAAGTAGTTTATTGATATATTTATTATTATATAGCTATTGATAAAAATAAAATAAGAATGGGGGAAGAAAACAAGAACTCATCTTTGTTTCTTCACCTAGCCGAATTTCATAAAAAGAAGAAGAGTGAAGGATGGTTTTGGGGACCATTCGGTCAATTGGAGGCAAATTTGAAGGTAATTTGATGTGGTTTTGTAAATTGTTGATGAATTTGTGTTTCTCTTTTTTTTTTCTAGCGAAACCCACTTGATAAATTTAAGTTTTATGAGGCATTTTAGATTCGGCCTTAGTGAAAATGAGTGAGGAAATTTGAGTTGAGGATAGAAGATAGTAAACGAATGTTCAATGGACAATTTGATACCAAAATTCATATGTTTATGAGCTTGTTTTTGAAAAGTATGTTACATGTGAGTGATTAGTTCATGAAGGGATTTTCGGTTATGTTGTTTTGCATGAGTAATGGATTGTTGAGTTCATGCTATTATGAATAAAATTGATTAAGAGAGGCTTGAGATAATTAAATATGCATGTTGGTGGTACGATGAGCATTCGGTTTTTATCATGGAAGCATAGGGAGCTTGTTAAAAGTTGAATTTTAGAAAAGTTAAATGTGTGTGTGCTTGTGCTAGTGCCGAATGTGCCTAGGGTGATTTAGCATTGAGTTTGGTGTTATATGAATTGAGTTTTATGGTTTTGGATTCTTAAGTGTTGTTAAATACTTTGAATAATATATATAAGTGGCTTTGATATGTGAAATTCGGCCAAGTGGTTATAAGCATGATTTTAGAAATTCAACGATATTCGGCCGATTTGAATAATTCATGGCACCCCAAGCAACTTAGTTTTAGATGTTAATAATATTGAAATTATTTAAGCATATTACCGAATGTGATTTTAGTTAATGACTCGGTTATGAGTGCTGATTTGTTTTAAATTAGCCGAATGTGTACATGTATACTATGAGGTGGTTTAGCTTAAAGAAAATTAAGGTGCTGGGAAGGTGATTGTCGTGGATAGTTTAAGTAATGAAATTTAATTTCTGTTATGTAAAGTGATGACATTGCTGTTTGCAAATTTGAAGTTAAAAATTGTTGATTGAGCATCAAGAGCTTATGGGGACAAACTCGGATCGAGGAAAAAAAACGAAGGTAGTCGTGTAGTCGATATAGCTGTACGATAACTTTTGAGTTAAGCTCTTAAACGATTAAGTTGAATTTATTTAAAGATTAAATGAATATAGAATAAAGTTTTAGTATATGTGATATATAAATATATATACTTTCGAATGATTAGTAATGTTCATAATATGAGCCGAAAATGGCTAACTTACTCGATTGAATTGTGCATGGAAATGAGGTATATGCTAAAAGAGTTTTAGAGAATGATATATGATCTCTGTGTTTCGGTTAAGAAATGGTAAATAGAATGAGTATGAAATTAGTGAGGACTTCGTGTGATAGCCAAATGTCTTATGAACTAATATGTGTGAATGGTATTTTGAATACATAAGATAAGATGGAATAACTGAAAGTATCATGAGTTAAGACTCGAATAAATTACTATGAATTTCTTGTAAATGCTGAATAGTGATTACATTTGGCTATGAAATTATGCTTCAAATTCTTGAATGTATTTGAAATCAATATAAGGAAATGGTATCTTAATAAATTATGTGATGAAATTACCGAATGAATTCTGAGATGAATTGTGGATTAATGTTAACAAGTAAGTGAAACTACTAATGTGATTAGGAAATTGAAGAAAGGAAATTGAGATCTTAGTAAGTTCTTAAGTGTTTGAGCTTTTGGAAATTTAAGAGTAAATTGTAATAGATCTGCTTGGGACAGCAGCAATAGCGTGATTTTAGAAAATCACCATAAATTGTTGGAGTTTAGTTAGAGGCTAAAAAAATTATGTAATTAAATCTTAATGACTCTAGTTTCAAATGAAATCAACGAGAACATATTTTGAATTCTTTACAATGATAAATTTGAGTCGAAGTGAAGAGTGGTCAGATTAGTCAAACAGTGAAACAGGGGAAACTTTAAGAAAAATCTGGTATTGATTGGCCAAACCAAAAATTCTGAAAATTTTATGGATGAAAGATATATGAGTCTATTTTCAGGGAAATTTTACGGCAGTTGATTTGGAGTTTCGTAGCTCCAATTACAAATAATTTAATGACTGTTGCTCAGGAAGATAGCTTGTAGTGAATTTGTGATTATGTTGTAAACATTGATAAAACTGTTTGAGTTGCTTATAAGATATTGATTAAAACCATATGTGAGTTTTGAATTGTGACGTTAGGAAATGATATATAACTGATTTTGATATGATGAAATTTATGTATAAGATATGTATATGTGGTGAGGCCGAAATGGCTAATATTAAATGTGTGCAAGTTACCTAAAGGGCCTTTATGAAAATGTGTGCTATCTTATTTGTATAGTGAGGCTAAATGGTTACTTAGAAATGTAATATGGCTGAGTGGTTATTTAAATGAAAGCAAAGTATATGATGTATTAGCAAGTAATGATAAAAGCATTATCTTATATATGTGCTTGTGTATGTGGTGCGACCGAATGGGCAAGTGTGAAATGTACATATGTTTATGTGTATATAATGGGGCCGAATGACCAATTGTGAAAAGTGGGTATTATTAGATATTTGATGAGGCCAAAGATAGTAAAAAGTTTATAAAATAAATTGTGCTGAGGTTGTATCTGGGCTTAAAGACCCGCAGGCTTTGTGCTGGTAATATATCCGGGTTAAATCCCGCAGGCTTCGTGCTGGTATTATATTCGGGTTAAATCCCGCAGGCCTAGTGCTGGTATTATATCTGAGTTTAAAGTCCCGTAGGCTTCGTGCTGGTGTTATGTTTGGGTTTTATACCTCAGAGGCCAAGAGTTAGTGAAATTGATAAAGTATATGACTACGAGATCCTATGCTAAGATGATAAATTGAACTCGTATTACATATTAAGTGATTCAGGTATGTGATATATATATTATATGTGAGATTGATCCGATGGGAATTAAGAATGTGTAATGAGAAGCATATGAAAAGATGTTGTAAATTCATATGGATATTTGTATATGTGTGCATTCAGTTATTATGCAAAGTTACAAGATAGTTTTCGATATGCTATTTAACTATGAATGTTGAAAGTAAGTGTGGGTAAGAAATGATACACTAGTGAAATTTGAAAGAATTAAAGTTAATCTAGAAGCTTGTAAATACTATGTTTATATGAGTTTGAGTATAAACGGAGTAAAATGATATGTGTTTGTGCACAATCAGCCAAATAGTATTGTACTCAGAAAGTGTTATGTGATTTCGAACATTTGGTTTGTTTTTAAGTTCAACTGTTTAAATTGCTTAAGACTTACTAAGCTTATGAAAGCTTACTTTGAATGTTATGTTTCTCTGTTTATTTTTGTAGATCGTTGACTCTTACTATTAGCTCGGGGATCGTCATCACTTAATGCTTAGTAAGTTCGTATAAAATAGAGAAAAGAAAACCTAGTAAGCATTTAATGCTTAGTAAGTTCGTATAACAAGAATTAAACTTACCAATCATATTCATACAATAACATGTTTCCCAACAATTTAGCAAATTTGCCTAATCACATACACTCAAATAAGTAAGTTAGTCACATAATTCACATATACATCAAAAAAGAATGGATGAACTCATCATGCTATAAACTTTCAAAAGCATTTGAGGCATAATTCTTTTAATCTCATAAATTTTCATGTCAGAAGTTTTATCCGTTGAATTATTCAAATATCGATGGATTATCAGGTAGTACACATAAGGTGCACAAAACTTTAAATCATCAACTCATAATCAGGGGTACCCATTAGGGCACTTAATCAGGGAACACACTCTAGAGCCACATATCAGGATCCTCAGATGAGCCATGTAACAGGACACTTATCCGGGCTAAACAGGAAACTCATAAAATTTTTAATCAAGGAGCTCATATAGCTTATCAAGTAACTCCGAAGAGTTATTATCAAGAAGCATCGGATAAGGTAACAGTGAGTTCAAGCGAGCCATGTCAGGAAGCTCATAAGAGCCTATATCAGGACGCTCACAGAGAGCTACGTTTGTATCCACAATAAATACTAGACCACAACCGATTGAATCGTGTAACAGGATGCTCACAAAGAGCTGCGGTAGTGCATAACACATGCAGGATCACTACCGATCAGGATGCTTGCAGGAACTATATAACAGGATGCTTGAAAGGGCTATAACAGGATTGCTCATTCGAGCTATATTCTATCCGCAACATATGCAGGGCCATATTTAATACAGGAAATCACATATATCCATCGAAATTCATCATTCAAACGGAACTTAACTCCATTAAAATTCATCATTCAAACAGAACTTAATATTTTCCGGACAGAATCAGACATATGATTATTTCATATATTTATAACATTTATACAATTCATATAATCACATACCACATTCAATTCAAACATAAAACAAACAAAATTTAGTTACGCAAACTTACCTTGATATTCATTTGTATAAAAAATCTACTAATCCGACACTTATTGTTTTCCTCGATCCAATTCCATATTTGGTTTTTTTGGATCTATATAAATGAATTAAATCATCATTTTAATACAATTCATATTCAATTGGATTCAATTTACACTCTAGGCAAAATTAGCATTTTGCCTTTATACTTTTCATAAATTCCAATTTCGTCCCTAGGCTCGGAAAATGAAATTCATGCAATTTAGTCCTTATTCCAAGCCTAACCAAAATTTTCATATAACATTTGCAGCACTTGTAGTTCACAAAATTTATAACTTTTCCATGGGTTTTACCACTTTTCAGTTTAGTCCCTAAATCATGATTTTATCAAAATTCTCATTGTAAAAGTTGTTTATCTATCAACAACCTTTCATTTTCTACCATAAATTTCAAATTTTCAGCATATTCATCCATGGAAAAATTTCTATACTTTCATATCTTTACAATTTAATCCCCAAAATAGATAAATTAAGCTATTCCGATATAAAAAATATAAAAATTACTAAAAACGGGACAAGAATACTTACCCAATGAAGCCAAGAAAGCTTGCTTTCTCTTTCCTAGGGTTTCCATGTATATTTTGGGGAAAAGATGATGTAAAATGATATTATTTCTTTTTAATTCATTTATCATCTTTTAATTATTATAGTTTCCAATTTAGTCCTTACATTTTTCTAATTTTCCATGGATGAATCACCAAAAATATCTACTAACTTTTCTTTAATGGTCGAATTACCACATAAGGACCTATTATTTTGAATTCCATAGCTAATTGATCCTTTCTGCTACTAGAACTCAACTTTTGCATTTTATGTAATTTGGTCCTTTCCATAATTAAACACATAATCGGTAAAATTTTCTTATCAGAATTTTCATATAACATTCCTATCATAAAACGGACCATGTAATAATATTAAAATAAATTTTCTTTCTGACTCGGATTTGTGGTCTCAAAACCGTTGTTTCAATTTCACTGAAAATGGGCTGTTACATATCATGCTTTTAAAGCTGCTCATACGAACTTGAGAACTAAACTTACAATTTCTTGACCCTTATGATGTCCTCGGATCGAATATCAAATTCCCTAAACAGCCTTTCATCGAGCCCTTAATGTAACACCCATACCCCAGCCCCATTGCCGGATTAAGGATCAGAGTGTTATAGAAACAAACAGAACAATTTATCTTAATTCAGAAAAAAATATTTAATTAAAATATAAAACATAGAATAATTCATAGAATAATTATTCACATGGGCCTTATTTTATGTTTATGAGGCCCTAAAATTAGTTTGAGAGTAATTAAGGATCAAATTGAAGAACAACATAAAATTTAGGTAAATTTTGAAAACTTGGAAACAGCGGTCACATGGACATGTGACACAGCTCAGACTGTGTGAGAATTCAAATTAAGGGCACACAGCCCTGTACCAACCCATGTCATAGACTGTGTAATCCACTGACTTGGCTCACATAGACGTGTCGTAATCCATGTGCTAGCTTGTGTAACTCGCTGACTTGAGACACACGGTCGAGTCTCAGCTTGTGTTCCAAACCGTGCGAAACCTGCACCTGTTTTATAAATTACACACAACTGTACAAACAGGTCGTGTGAGGCACACAGCCGTGTGACAGCCCGTGTCCCAGGCCGTGTATACTAAAATTTACCCCTACAACAAACCATATCATCACTCATTCTTGCTCAATAAGACACTTCATTTGCTCATTCAATAAATAACTGAAAGCACACCTTAAACGCTCACCCATATACCAAATAAACAACGTACAAATTCTATACAATATACTATTGAAAGACACCTCAATTTATAAGCAATTCAATACCACACTTTTCCAAGATTTTTCATAAAAATAATCATATCTAACTCAACCATATTAACCACACATATAAACATTTCTAATCCAAATACACACTATGATAATCATCAATATATAGATATAGATATCTTATTTCAACATTACATGACACGTTGAAAAGAGTTATTTAGCCTACTATATCATCAATAGTTATTGACACCAACATTCTTTCAATAAGACCTATATACATGCCACTACCCAAAGTAAGATGCAAAACCTACAAAGATGTATGTGATAATGTTCACTTTGTGGTTGATCCTTCCAAACGGCCAGCAACAATTGTCTACAAAACAACATAAAGAAAAATTGTAAGCTTACATAGCTTAGTAAGGACATAATATAACTTTTTCTTTAAACTGGTTGAACTTGAATTATACAATAGGTCAATACTCCATTTTCTGGGGCATTAATGATGCAATATCAAGGCACTAGAGTGCAATCATAAAAAGAATGCGCGATTAGAGGTACCGAAATATAAATAGGGGCACGTATGTGCATGCAGGAGTACTGAAGTACATACAGGGGCACGTATGTACATTCAAGGGTATTGAAGTACAAAGAAGGGAATGTATGTGCGTTTAGGGGTACCGAAGTACAAGTAGGGGCGCGTATGTGCATTCGAGGGAACCGAAATACAAACAGGGGCACGTATGTGCATTCAAGGGTACCAAACTACAAACAGGGGTATGTATGTGCATTTAGGGGATATTTTCTTCATGCCTGGATACATACCTAAATTTGTTTCATTCTTATATAACTTTAACATGTTTCCAAGAAAAAGAATCACTAAATTTTTCCTTATCAATTGCATAAATACAAAAACATTTGTAGTCATTGTTGTTATATAAATATCCAGAGTACTTCCAATTATATACATATTCGTAAATAAACATCAAACAACTAGTGAAAAACAGTACAAATCATTATCTAAAATTATATTTATGTACTGAAGTACTATGAACTTACCTACGATCACTTCCGATTACAGAGCAGGAATTACTCCGTAATTTTTTCTTTTCCTCGGTTATCATTTTTTTGGTTTGGTTTTTGATCTAAATAATAATTAAATAAAATCAATTAATTTCACATTCAATTCATCACACGCGACCCTTAACTTTTAATATTTACATATTTTTCCCAAAATTATACATATTTCACAATTTAGTCCCTAAACTTAAAATCTCCAAAATTGGCAAACTTTGCCAAATACTCAAGTTAGCTGAATTTTTACCCTTCCATAACCAACCCACATTTATTCAAAATTAACATGAATTCCATGTAAAATTTATAATTTTATCAAATTAATCATTAATTTACTAAAAATCAACACCTAACACTTCAATTTCATTATTTAACATCTAAAATATCAAGTATTCATCAATGATCTAAAATCTTTGATAGTTTTGAAAACGAAGCTATGGCTTAGCTAGACCTAGTTGCAATGATTACAAAAAACATAAAAAAATACAAGAAATAGAACTAGAATGAGCTTACATGCAAGCAATGGAAATGGTCGAACCTAGCTTGAAAAAAAATGGCTTTCTTCTATTTTCAAATTCGGCTAAGGATGGTGGAAGATGACTATGTTTCTTTTATTATTATTTTACTTTTGTTTTAGTATTAATTTACTAATCTACCCTTTTTATTTTAACATACAATTTAATATAACTTTATTCATAAAAGGCCACTATTTTTATACATAGTATATTTACCACCTAAGTCATTTAACTTACACCTTCAAAACCATTTAACCCATTTAACTAATAGCAACCAAATTTTGTAAATTTTAAAATTTAATCTTTTTCAATTAATTAAAAAACCACACATTAAATTTCTTCACCAAAATTTTATACAACTCTAATTCAACCCTTTAAATGTTAATTTAATAATAAAATGGAACTTCACATACCAGAATTGTGGTCCCGAAACAAATATTTCTAGCACCACTTAAAAACAAGATGTTACACTTAAATTGGCCAAAAAGGCCTACATGGCCCAAAAGCCTAGCCCTATGTAGACCCCCATACAATCTGTACATTTTCACATGGTCGTGTGCCTCACACTACCTAGCCACACGAGCTGTTTAAACTTACATGGCCATGTGCCACACACGACCATCTCACACGGTTCACAAAACTTCACACAGCTGTGTGCCATACACGACCCATTACACGGCCTAACACACGGTCATGTGGAAACTGGACAGTTTCGAAACAGCCTCTATTTCACAATTTCAGTCAAATTTGAATGGAGTTTTGGTTCATTTTTACACACCCGAAGATATACTTGATCGATCACACTCTAAAAAACTCACGAAACCTACAATTGTCTATTACATCTCACCAATTACCCAATAAAGATGCACCAAAAATCACATTAATAAATAGAAATTTTAAATTCATATAACTTAATTCAAGAACTTACTTTGATGAATCAGTGCTTAAATTGAATATTACTCTGCTGGGAAAGTTTGATTCGCACACCCTTCACCTAATCCAAAGCACAAAAACAATCATCACAAATTCAAACAAAATAAGCGCTACACGATCTCAACTTGAATGAAGAATAATTGAAACTCTAACGCCAGAAAATTAACTTGAAGATCTTACTCTTAAGGAGGAAATAAAACCCTGCTTCACACACAACATCGATAAATTGGAGGAGTAAAAGTAACCGTAGTAATTAAAGGAATGAAAATAACAACAGAGGAGGCAATCAGCTTAAGCAGAGCAAAACAAAGAAAGAAGAAAAGAAAAAGTAAAGGGCAGAGAAAAACGTGAAAATGTGTATGAAAGAAACGTTCCAAAAAGGGGATGGAAGTTTGACGGGAATAAAGGAGAAAATTAGGAAAAGGATAAACATTGAGTTAAAATTTCTTTATAAAAGATTTGACAGAATTTGATAAAACTCAAATACTCAACAAAGACCTAAAAAAAAATATTCCACACTTGAGTATAACGGGTCTCAAACTCAGGGCCTCAAAGTAACCAAATACTTAACCATTGAACTACTAGGCTCATTGTTGTCATAACCAAAATAAAAAATTGAGTTAAGCTTCAAGGCTCAAGCTTAACTTTAAGCCAAAATTAACAAAAACTCCAAAACAAGGGAATCGAACTTAGGACCTAAAGAATACTTCCAAGGCATTTAACCAACACACCAAATCAAATTATTTAACAAACAACCACATTCAAAAATCCAAAAATTTAAGGCGTTATAACTTTCCCCTCCTAAAATAAATTTCGACCTCGAAATTTACCTTACTAGCGGAGATGAAGATACTGCTGACGCATCAAATCCTCAGGCTCCCAATGACTTCTTTGGAACCATGATTCTGCCAAAGTAATTTAACCAGAGGAATGGTCTTTCTTCTCGAAACTTTAACTTTATGATCCAAAATTTGTATCGGCTCATATTCAAAGGAAAAATATGGCCTCAACTCAATCTCCTCCAAAGGAACCACATGTGATGGATCAGATCGAATACGTCTCAACATAGACACGTGAAATACATCATGAATGTGATCCAACACCGAAGGCAACTCAGGCTGATAAACAACTGGCTCAACATGCCTTAGAACCCGATATGGCCCAATGAAACGAGGGCGTAACTTAAACTTTCGACCAAACCAGAGAACTTTTTTCCAATGAGACACCTTAAAAAAGACATGATCCTCTACCTCAAACTCAATATCTCAATTCTTAAGGTCAGCATAAGACTTCTAGCTATCAGAAGCGGCCTTAAGTCGATCCTGAACCAAATGAACTTTGTCCTCAGTCTCATCTACTAACTCAAGACCCAAAACTTTCCTCTCTCCCAACTCAGTCCAACAAAGTGAAGTGTGGCGTTTCCTACCATATAAAGCCTCATAAGGCACCATCTAAATGCTAGATTAAAAGTTGTTATTATAAGAAAATTTAGCCAGCAAAAAAATACCTCTTCCAACTACCCCAAAAATCAATCACGCAACTTTGAAGCATATCCTCTAAAATTTGAATTACCCTCTCCAATTGACCATCATTCTGAGGATGAAATGTTGTACTAAAATCCAGTTGCGTACCCAAAGTCCCATGTAACTTTTGCCAAAAATGGGAAGTAAAACAGGATCCCGATATGAAATTATAAATAAAGTTCCACTAACTTTTGTAATAAGTAGTCAGTCCTAACTGGAATGAAATGGGTAGATTTAGTTAATCGGTGCACAATAACCCAAACAAAATTCTTCTTAGTGGGTGTCAAAGGCAACCCACTAACAAAATCCATAGTTACCTATTCCTACTTCCATCACGGAATCTTAACGGGTAGCAATAGTCCAAAAGGAAGTTGGTGCTCAGCCTTAACTTGATAGCATATTAAATAATGAGACACAAACTGAGTCACCTCATGCTTCAACCCAGGCCACCAATACAAATCAAGGAGATCATGATACACCTTACTACCTCTAGGATGCATATCATAAGAGCTACTATGCACTTCCCGCAAAATAGATTGTCTCAATTCCACATCTTTAGGCACACATATACGACCCCAAAGACAAAAAATCCCATCATCGTTCTACCTTAAATCTGAAGTCTTACCCTCATCTATATGTTGAACCCGACTAATCAGATACTCATCCAAGAGCTACTTACTCTTAATCTCATTCAACAAAGACGATTTAACTTGAAGCTCAGCCAGAATTCCACTATCATCAAACAAACATAGGCGAGTAAACATCTCCCTCAAATTCATCATAGATCTCCGCTTAAGAGCATCGGCCACCACATTAGCCTTACTAAAATAATACTCAATCGAATAATCATAATCCTTAAGCAACTCGATCCAACGACATTGCGTAAGATTCAACTCCTTTTGAGTGAGGAGGTAATTCAGACTCTAATGATTAGTGTAGATGATGCAATTCTCACCATACAAGTAATGCCTCCAAATCTTAAGTGCAAAATCAACTGCAACAAGCTCAAGGTCATGAGCCAAATAATTACCCTCGTGCTACTTAAGTTGTCTAGTTGCATAAGCAACAACTTCACCTTCATGCATCAAAACACACCCCAAACCTGTGTGCAAAGGGTAACAACATGTAACACCCCAAACCTGTATCCGTCACCGGACTAGGGTCATAAAGCATTATTGAACATAAGCACAGTTCTGAACATTCTCATATTATCACAACTCATATTATTATATACATGTAAAGCATATAATTAATTAAATATAAGCATATTACATATACAAATCACTGGTTAATCACTTTAATGATAAGTGAATACTAAAATAAAAATTAAAGATTTTATTTCTTAAATTTTATACATGCACAGGATTAACCAATTAAGTCATTTTACAAGGCATTATCAATTTCATAAATAATCAATCATATTTCACTAAACATTTAAGTAATATCAATTCCATCATTCAGCTTAAGTTAGAAGTTTACCAAATGCACATTCGCATACAAATATATACATATATATGTTACTTATTAATTAACCATTTTACTATCAATACATTCCTAACACATACTCAATATTTACCTTCATCAACTGTACATATTTTACAAATTATATAAGCATGATATATGCATATGCATTTCCAAAACAAACCGAATCATAAGCACAAGTATTATTCAATTTTACACATATACCAACCATAGTATAAGTGCATTTATACATATACATTTATAAATTAAACTAACAAAGCATTTCTAATTAAATTAGCACATATCTTTTACCATAATAAACAATTCACAAATTATACATATCATTATTCTGAACCATAAGGGAACACCGAATATACCCTATGCATGTATCTTAATTGTCACCTAACTAGTAGGTGATATACTTAGCGCATTTAACAATCATTATATATCATGTAGTCGAAACACATAAACAACTTCATAAGCATTATAATACCTTGGATATATTTTTAACATAAGTTTAGTCCAAGACCAAATATTAACACATGTCTTATCATATAAACTACCGCAATTCACATGAAAATATATATATGTGCCGAACTAATAATCAATTATAGTCAACATCTCTTACTATCATTTAATCGAATGTATTAGTCAACTAAATGAGGTTATTACTATCATTAGAAGTCATAACCGAAGCATTTCAACCAAAAGTAACATAACAAATATACTTCATACTTACCAGTATACCATGGCCGAATCATTCAAACCACATCCAGCTTACCAATCAACTTCAATACACAAAAACGCATATCACAAATATTATTAAACAATAGCACCTAATATTATAACTAAAATGGACACAAACCATAATTTAACGTAACCGATTTCAAGCAAGGTAGTTAAGCCATTTTCGCATGGCTTTAATACATACTCATTCAAAACAATTAACTCTAAGACTAGCCTATACATGCCACATAACCGAGTCTCAAAATATTATTTAATAAAATAATAACCGTATAGTGTGATGTCATCTCCACCGACTTCCAACTCGAGCAGATCCCCGAAAATCTATAAACATAGGAAAAACACACAGAATAAGCTTTGAGAGCTTAGTAAGCTATAAGCAAATAAACAACTCATTGTCAATATCGATTTACTTACCAAACCAATTTATACTATCATAATCACATTTAACTTCAAACTTATAATTTCATATAATACATATACTTTCACTATTACCAAATATCCATACAACCAATAGTAATATATATTAATCAAATTTCAAAGCCACATTATCAATAATTAACTAAATATATATATAAACTCATATACATATATTCATGAATCACTTATAATTATTCTTTCTTTATATCATTTAGGCAGTATATAATCATTTATATAAGTTTGCACATAGGCCACAATACGATATCACTATACATAACCTTTGAACGAATGTACTATAACTATTATCAATGTAACATTCAATTTCAAAACCATAATACCATTATATAATCGAATATACACACCCATAAACATATATTCTTGAATCAAACTTTAATATCTCATACTTACTGTGACAGCCCAAAGTTGACCCTAGTCGGGAAGTGGTTTCGGGACCGCTAAACCGAGTCACCAAAATGTTTGAATGTGATACTTATTGTCTAGAATATGTAATTATGAATGTGTGAAAATTTCAAGCTTCAATTTGGTTGATTTCATGTGAATTTAGTTAATAGGACTTATGTGAGAAAATTCTAAAATGTGATAGGTCAATGTGTGAGGACCTATTAGTGCATGTGGACAAAGGGGGGACTTGCATGTCAAATTTCCCCCCTACTAGTAGTGGCCGGCCATGATGGGCATGATGAACAAATGTGCAATTTATTTTATGGAAATTATGGCATGAGTATGGCACAAATAAGATATGTTAATTTGTGTCATAAAATGTTGGGATAAAACAAATAAAATAAAAAAAAGGAGTATGGTGAATACAAAAAAAAATGTGTGTGTAGTTGTTTGTCCCCCCCGATTGTTGTGAGCTAAAGAAAAGAAAGGAGAGAATTTTGTTCATCCTTTTCTCATCTTCATGCTTGCCGAAACTAGAAAGAAAAACAAAGAAAAATTTTCTCATCCTTTGGTTCATCCTTGGCCAAAAATTTTAAGGAGGAAAGAAGAAGAAAGGTGAAGAGATTCGGCCATGCATATAGCTAGGCTAAGGTATGTTTGATGATGTTCCATGAGATGCATGCATGTTTTAGTTGTTAGCTTGAGTTCTACTTGGCCCATGGTCTAAATCTTGCTATGTGATGGAATTGGCACTTGACCATGGATGCATCATTCTTGGTTGGTGTTTGATGTTGTGGTGATGAGGCATGAGGATGAGTTAAGATTCGGCCTAGGTGGAGGTTGTGTTAATGCCATTGCATGCAAAATATGAAGCTTGTTAATGATGCATGTGATGATGGCTTGATGATTCTTGAACCTCCTTTTTAGCATTTTTGTGTGAGCACATATGTGCATTGGTTGCTAAATGGAGAAGAATCGGCTAGCAAGATGTGTGCTAAGGCCGAATGTAACTTTGCATGTTGATGAGCAATGCATGTGTTAAATCGATGAAAAGGGGGGAGGATGCTTTACTAGTGTGTGTATATGTGTGTATTAAGTGTTGAGATCGACCCCAAAAATAGACATGCATATTCGGCCAAGGGGAAAGAAATTAGCTAATATGTTGTGTTGATGCATGATTTTTGCATGTATGAGACTTTAATGTCTAATGTATAAATATGGGCTAAGTGCCTTGTGTTCATCTTTTTGATGCCTAAATGATGAAATCAATTTATTTGTTTGATTAAGCTCAAGAGCAAAGGGGAAATAAATCCGATAAAGGGAAGGAAAAAGTGGTCGAATAGCTAGCGGAATCGTTCGACAACACCCGAGGTAAGTTCTTGAGTAAGAGAGCTTAAATTACGATGTGATTAAATCATGCTCTATGTGAGGCTATTGAGCCGAATGTGCAAGGATGATATGTGCCTTGTGTTTGAGTTTCGCAAATGAAAATGAAATATGAATGTGCCATGAATTATTGTTAGATGTGCATGATTAATTGAATGCTGTCCGGGCTAAGTCCCGAAGGCTTTGTGCTAAGTGAATATATCCGGACTAAGATCCGAAGGCATTCGTGCGAGTTATTAAATCCGGGTTAAGTCCCGAAGGCATTCGTGCGAGTTGTTAAATCCGGGTTAAGTCCCGAAGGCATTCGTGCGAGTTGTTAAATCCGGGTTATGTCCCGAAGGCATTGTGTGAGTTACTGAAACCGGGCTATGTCCCGAAGGCATTTGAACGAGGAGCTATATCCGGTTAAATCCCGAAGGTACGTGATTTGGTAATGAATGAGCTTGCTGTAAAATTCCAGCGAATACTCGAAAAACATCCCAATATGGGGATATGTTACGTATGTGTTGAATTTAATCGAGCCCTTACAAATAAATGTTCGCTCAGTTGATAAACGAGCTACCGGCCTTCGGCTAAGTTAGTCTATTGTGTATGTACATAAGGGTTGTTAATGTTGTGAAGCAAGTTTGATATCGGTAAATTGCGTATTATGAAATATTCCATTTAGCCAAATGCGTGTTATTCTTTGTTTATGCTGGAATTCCTTGCTCAAACTTACTAAGCATAAATTGCTTACTCGTTACACTGCTCCTCTGTTTTATAGATTTTTGGTTCTCCAGCTATCGGACTCGGGATCTTGAAGTCGAAGTCGCCCACACTATCAAAGGCTCTTTTGGGTACTATTTTGGTTGAATCTTGATATGGCATGTATAGGACTACCCATTGTTGTTTTTCGAGTACTTTATGAAATGTATAAGTGTACAGCCATGCGAAAATGGCTTGTAGAAGTGGAGTATGGCATTAGACCATTCGTGTTTATGAATGTATAGATGGTCTCATGATGTAACTATAGTTGGAATGGAAGTGTTGAGCAAATGATCAGCCACTGGAATGGCTAAGTATGATCATATGTGGGCTTATGTATGACAAGGCCCTAGTTGGTCCATGAAACCCCAAAATAGGTAAGGTTTACTATGAAAACAGAGGCTGATAGCAGCAGTGGTGTGAATTGGAAAAATCACAAGAATTCGTAGGAGTGGAATTAAATAGTGAATAAATTATGTAATCGAACCTTGATGAATCTACTTTCATATGGAAGTAACGAAACAATCATATGAACAGTACAGTAAGAGATATTCGGGTTTTTGTGGAACAGGGCCAGAACAGTTTCTGGATTCCCTGTTCCGCCTTTGGAAATTCACTATAAATTGACCAGAGATAATTAGGGGTCATACCATATATGTATGGATTCCTCTCTGAGTCTAGTTTCCATAGAAACAAACGGCATCAGTATTGAAGCTCTGTGCAGAGAGATATCCAAGTCGTAATGGGAAAAGATCAGTGTAGTCGACCCCTGTAACATGGGAGACTTTGACTAATAAACTGTACTAATTGGCCCAACCAAAAATTCTAGAAAAAAATACATAGGTGGGGACATGAGTCTGGTTTCAGGGAAAAATCACCAAACTGATTTTCGAGTTGTGAAACTCAAGATATGATTTTTGAAGCGACTAGTACTCAGACTGGGCAGTGTCTGGAAGGAAATTTTTCAAAGTTTGTTAACATCTCGTGTCCGACTCCGGTGTCGGTCTCGGGTTCGGGGTGTTACACTTACACTTATCGTGTAACCGAATATACATGTATCTATGCCAAAATGTCATACACTATGAAAATCATATTATTAATGCATAAAGTCGAATCTTTAAACACTTGTTTTCATAAACTCAAGTCTCAAACCTTCTTACCACATAATTATGCTTAACTTTGGCCGAATATATTTCACAATTGCTCACAAATTTCAAACTAACATCATACATATGTTTGTATCACATATCAAATAATCAGCTTACCTTATTTTCAAGTAAACAAAAAGCTAACTCATACCTGATCATTTAACTTGTTTAACGTATTCAATTACCAAATCAGCATAAAGTCTTTTAGGCATAAACTTATAATAATTCACCAGCATAAAGCCTGCTAGGCCGAAGCCTGAATCTCACACCGGCACAAGGCCTGCTAGACTCAAAGTTTGATTTTATACACCCGCAATAAGCCTGCTAGGCATAAGCCCGATTTAATTCACCAGCACAAGGCTTGCTAGGCTTAAAGCCCGAATATCACTATTATAAATTTGTCTCATAAACAATTCATATATCAAAAATTCCAGATATTCCATATAGTTCATACGGACTTTCAAATGTTATAACTCAGTCGAAACGAATGCATGAACATAGTTACCATGCTTATACAGATTCGACATTAGCATATATTAATTCATATATTTCATTCTAGCATACATACTTTGTATTTAATTAAAATTAAGTATGTTATAAACTTACCTCAGACAACGGTAATTGGGACGAGACAACTAGTCGACAACTTTGGTTTTTCCCCGGTCCAAATCCGATTTCTACATTTCTTGATCCAATTCAATAAAAATTCAACTTATTTAATCATATATTCAATCAAATTCATCCAAAACAAATAAATAGGCTAATTATAATTTTGCCCCTGACATTTCTTATTTTTCGCAATTTAGTCCCTATTTCACAAAACACAAAATACACATAATTTCACTAAACTCGAGTATAGCCGAATTTTGATAAGGTTCATAGCAACCCACTTCTTTCGTTTATTTCACATTTTGACCCCTTAATTTACAAAATCCACAATTTAATCCCAATTTTGGATTTTTATCAAAAACCACTTAATTAAACATAATAATCTATCAACAAATATTTAGTTTTCATCATCAAACAATAAAAACATCAAGATATCATCAATGGAGAATCTCCAATTCATCATCAAATCTGAAAATTGAAGCATGGGTTTACTAGTATTCGAAGCAACGATCACAAAAACTTAAAAATAATCAAAAACCGAACAAAATTCACTTACCAAATCAAGCTAACCATGGCCGAATGTTCAACAAGCTTTCATCTTTTCCTTTCTTTTGATTTTCGGTAAAAACAAAGGTGATAATGGTTTTATTTTCATGCATTTATTAACTTATTTTACTAATTTACAAAACTAACCTTTAAAAATAATCCATTTAACAACTTTGCCAAACCATTAATTCCACTAACTTTATAATGGTCCAATTTCATCATAAGGACCTCACTTTTATTTAATCAAAGCAAATAGGCACTTTTAACAAATGGCTAGCCACTTTTACATTTTACGCGATTAAGTCTTTTTTTTTCAAATTAAGCACGCAAATGATAAAATTTCCACACGAAACTTTCAAAGATATCAATTCACATATTATAAGCACAGAAAATAATATTAAAATATTTTTCTAACTCAGATTCGTGGTCCCAAAACCACCGTTCCGATTAGGGTCTAAATTGGGCAATTACAACTCTCCCTCCTTTAGGTATTTTCGTCCCCGAAAATCTTACCAGAAAGTAGATCAAGGATTTGCTTCCTCATAGTACATTTCAAATTCACATACAGCTTCGGGCTTCATATCTCTTTAATCACACAATTAAGATTCTGATCTTCTTCTTTTTTTTCTTTTTTTTTACGTTATATCAAACTGAACTATATTGAAATACCTTTATTTCTGCTTTATTTTTCTAATAACATTAATCCCACGGATCATTACCTCATAAAACTTAATCTCGAAATAACAGAGTTCAATAACTGCAACCGTACGATACTTTATACCATGTCATTTCATTTTCCATCATTTTTTTTCACATGATAGCTTATCAAACAATAATAGTCTTTCTTAATTACTTTCAAACTCTAAATCACAGTGAGAAATAAATATTTTGAAAATTTTCAGAACAACCTCGTACTCACAGCTTACCGAAGTTTCTCCTAGAATTACTATATGCAAACTGGCAGTCTCTGTACAGATAATTCAGCTGATTAATCAAAAGAGAAATCCATGCGTACGGAAAGACTTATTCAGACAGTCATCGATAATTCAGATAACATTTATCTTTTTCAAAGATAAAGATAATCCCTATACAGAATTGATCAACACTCTATTTCACCATTACTCAGATATCAAGGCATGCTGAAGTAGTCCTGAGGACACTCAATACTTAACTTTACCCTGTTGGTAGCTCAAACATTTAAACGCGAGGTCAGAAATATTATTTTTTATACTTATTTATCAATACTACTTTCTCATATTATCAAGCACCTTGTTACTTCTGTATGAACAGACTATCTGACATTGTGATCCACCTGCAACAATGGTTATAAAATCTCAAAGTTTCTTGATATACTCACTCTATCTCAAAGTAACAAACAATCCTCGATTTCACATCTGTAGTTTTGAATTAGAATTCTATTTATGCTAAACCCCTTTTTAACTTATAATTCTTTGACACATTTTCGAACTTCACGATTTCACTGAATAAACGTTAATTTAACTTCTAACTCGGCCAACAACTGTTCATCATCTGCTAAAATAAATCAGTATACATCACTCATAAAGCATACAAAAGTTTCTTATTCAGATCATCTGAAACTATAATCATTTTTGTAAAATACAAATCACTTACAAACTCAAAAGTTTTTGATGATTCGAGTCATCTTTGCGGTGCCAACTTCAGGCCATCTCTAATGTTTCAAAATTCGAAACTGTCTCAAAATTCGAATCTTTCTCTGATATTAAACATCTTAAACTCATATAATTATCAAATATATCATATAACTCTTTTCATGCAGCTTTAATTATATGGAGTCACAAGATATCTCTGTATACTATTTCATTAGAATACACATTCAAATCGTTCATTGACACAAAACTAAAAATCGTAATCTTTTATCCAACTCAGGCCGAATCAAAACTAATATTTTAGTGGACAATGTCTTCATACAAAAGAAAGCTTCAACAATTGAATTAACTTTAAATTACCACAATATTTCTCAGATAGAATTATTCCAAAAGGTATAACTTTACATCAATTATTCAAGAATATGAATTCTTTTTCCAGATTATTTCTCAGTTCACACCTGTGCATTCAAAGTTTATTTCCAACCCAATGGGTAGATTCAAACACATATAACCCAATTAACTTTTCAATCAAATAATTCAAATCAGACTAAACCACTGAATTAGTCTTTTCAAAGAGATCTTTTCTTCTCAATAAAAAAATAACCCATACATATCATTATACAGAAGCTACAATCATTAAATAGAAATAATAATGTCATAAATAAGACCGACATTTTAACTGTAACAATAGATAATATCCCGGCCACTAATAAAATATTTGATCACAGAAGAAAATCAAATATGATTTAAACAACAATCAGTGTAGAAACACAACTTCTATAACTCTGATAACGGTACTGTAGTACTCCCAAATTTCAAGCTAGAAAATATAATAATAATAGACATAGTCATATCTAACCAATAGATATCTCTTGCAGATATTTACATAGAATTATAAGAAAACTGGAATAACGAAAATTCAACACCTGAAGCTACACAAAATATCAAAAAATCACAACTCATATAGAATGATTTCAATTCTGGTAATATCCCAGAAAATATTCAAAAAGAACAATGTTACTCATAAATACTGAAATTCTACAGTAACAGAAATAATATAATCTTCATGTATTTTCAACAGAGCAATGGCCATTAGAAATTAAGTATTAGCATTATACCGATTTTACCATTGACTTTCATATCCACACAATGGAATAAAAGACTAGAGAAAAACAGAACAATGTCGAGCATAACCCAAACAAACCAACGATGCTATCATTTTTTAGTATGTTTAGCTAATGTTATCATACGATAAGAATTCCTTCGGGAAGACAGTCGCACCTACTTCTAAGGACAGATGTACATTTAGAAGGCCCAGAAAAAATCATAGTAATTGCCCGACTATAATCATTGCACTTAGCCAATCACTACAATTCAATCATTATTCAACTGTCTAATTCTTCATTAGAAATTTTCACATTATCCCTTCGCTAACAAAAGTCAATTTAGAAATGTTTCTAGCTAATGTTTTCTTTAAATAACATACCTAAATAGGTCATTTAATCGGAGATAACTTCTTCTTTAATAGTGGCATCATATAATCTGAATCATATTCAGAACTATCCAATGTCTCTTTTAATACTATCTTCATTTGCTGATTCATTCACTTTTCTGACCATATCATTAATCTTCCGAACACAGACTTCTGTAATTCCACACTCGTAGGCTTATTCAAACCAATTCTTACAGATTTCATTGTAACATATTACGAATAAGGGGGTGAGGGTAGTAAAGCCTCAAATTTAACTTACACATAAATGCACATAACACATACTATCACAATTAACTAATTCATTACTAATTTCACATTCTCAATCATTTAATAAACATTTGTTTTTAACCAGCTTTATTCTTAACACATAGTTCATATGTCATCTCAAATCACTTATTGACAATCAAAACATTTCATATAATAATCATAATCCGAATATCATAACTCATATACTTATATAATTATAACATTTATCTATATCAAAATGTCATACTCTTTGATCCATACCTTTATGAGTTTCAACTCATAATCAACACATTTCCATTCAAACTTTTGAGTACACATTCCGTACTATCAGAATTAGCTCGGTTGGAAAATTTATCTGTCTCATCAAAATAATTTTCGTCAGAGTCGGAAGATATCACACTATCACAAGTTAATTGTGGAATCTATAACTAGACTTACATATGCTATGATAGTCCTAGAATCGACTAAACCATAGTTCTGATACTAATAAAATGTAACACCCCAAACCCTTATCCGTCGTCGGACTAGGGTCATATGGCATTACTGAACATAGGCACAGTTCTGAACATTCTAATATTATCACAAGTCATATTCTTATATACACGTAGAGCATATAATTAATTAAATATAAGCATATTACATATACAAATCACAAGTTAATCACTTTAATGATAAGTGAATACTAAAATAAAAATTAAAAATTTTATTTCTTAAATTTTCTACATGCACAGGATTAACCAATTAAGTCATTTTACAAGGCATTATCAATTTCATAAATAATCAATAATATTTCACTAAACACTTAAGTAATATCAATTCCATCATGCAGCTTAAGTTAGAAGTTTACCAAATGCACATCCGCATACAAATATATACATATATATGTTACTTATTAATTAACCATTTTACTATCAATACATTCCTAACACATACTCAATATTTACCATCATCAATTGTACCTATTTTACAAATCATATAAGCATGATATATGCATATGCATTTCCAAAACAAACCAAATCATAAGGACAAGTATTATTCAACTTTACACATATACCAACCATTGTATAAGTGCATTTATACATATACATTTATAAATTCAACTAACAAAGCATTTCTAATTAAATTAGCACATATCTTTTACCATAATAAACAATTCATGAATTATACATATCATTATTCCGAACCATAAGGGAACACTGAATATACCCTATTCATGTATCTTAATTGTCACCTAACTAATAGGTGATATACTTAGCTCATTTAACAATTATTATATATCATATAGCCGAAACACATAAACAACTTCATAAACATTATAATACCTTGGATATATTTTAAACATAAGTTTAGTCTAAGACGAAATATTAACACATACCTTATCATATAAACTACCGCAATTCACATGAAAATATATATATGTGCCGAACTAATAATCAATTATAGTCAATATCTCTTACTATCATTTAACAAAATGTATTAGTCAAATAAATGAGGTTATTACTATCATTACAAGTCATAACCGAAGCATTTCTACCAAAAGTAACATAACAAATATACTTCATACTTGCCAGTATACCATGGTCGAATCATTCAAACCACATCCAGCTCACCAATCAACTTCAATGCACAAAAACGCATATCCAAAATATTATTAAACAATAGAACCTAATATATAACTAAAATGAACACAAACCATAATTTAACGTAACCGATTTCAAGCAAGGTAGTTAAGCCATTTTCGCATGGCTTTAATACATACTCATTCAAAACAATTAACTTTAAGACTAGCCTATACATGCCACATAACCGAGTCTCGAAATATTATTTACTAAAATGATAATTGTATACTGTAATGTCATCTCCACCGACTTCCAACCCGAGCAGAACTCCAAAAATTTATAAACATAGGAAAAACACACAGAATAAGCTTTGAGAACTTAGTAAGCTATAAGCAAATAAATAACTCATTATCAATATCGATTTAATCACCAAACCAATTTATACTATTATAATCACATTTAACTTCAAACTTATAATTTCATATAATACATATACTTTCACTTTTACCAAATATCCATACAACTAATATTAATATATATCATTCAAATTTCAAAGCAACATTATCAATAATTAACTGAATATATATATAAACTCATATACATATATTAATGAATCACTTATAATTATTCTTTCTTTATATCATTTAGGCAATATAAAATCATTTATATAAGTTTGCACATAGGCCACAATATGATATCACTATACATAACCTTTGAACGAATGTACTATAACTATTATCAATGTAACATTCAATTTCAAAACCATAATACCATTAATAATAGAATATGCAGACCCACAAACATATATTCTTGAATCAAACTTTAATATCTCATACTTACAGTTATCGTGTAACTGAATATACATGTATCTACGCCAAAATGTCACACACTACGAAATTATATTATTAATGCGTAAAGTCAAATCTTTAAACACTTGTTTTCATAAACTCATGTCTCAAACCTTCATACCACATAATTATGCTTAACTTTGGTCGAATATATTTCACAATTGCTTACAAATTTTAGACTAACATCATACACATGTTTGTATCACATATAAAATAATCAGCTTACCTTATTTTCAAGTCAACAAAAAGCTAACTCATACCTGATCATTTAACTCGTTTAACGTATTCAATTACCACATCATCATAAAGTCTTTTAGGCATACGTAATATCCTGATTTTGGGCCTAGTCGAAATGGTGGTTTCGAGACCATAAATACGAGATAGAAATAATTATTTTATAATTATTTTGAGGTCTATGATATGATTGCATGATTTTGTGAAAATTTCGTGAAGAAAGTCTATGCATAAAGTGCTTAATTTGAAATTAGGGACCAAATTGAATAAATTGCAAAACTTGTGTTCTAGAAGTATTTTGCTTAAAATTGAATTAGATTGTTAATTAGAGGACCTTAAGGAGTAATTTTACCAATTTCTAAAAAAATTTTGGACAAAAATGGGCTTGGAAGGGTAAAAATTTAAAGAATAGTAAAAAGGGCATTTTGGTCATTTAGGGGTAAAATGAATTAAAAGACAAAATTTAAAACCCAAATGTGTCCATCTTCAACCCCATGGCCGAATATAGCAAGGAGAAACCATGGATGGGGTTTTTCAAGTTTCCAAGCTCGATTGTAAGTCCGTTCTAGCCTCGTTTTTAATGTCTTTTACGTTTTTGGAGTCCTCGTAACTTGATTTAGCTTATGCTAGCAATAATTTAACCTAGGGTTTATATTTGGAAAAATACCCATAGGTGAAATTTGTTTATTTTGGTGTTTTATGATAAAATATGAGGTTTTAAATTATGTTAGACAACTTGTGCTACTCGGTTTTAAGTGAAAACGAGCAAAAGGGCTTAATCGGTAAAAATACCTAATAGTCATAAGTACATGTTAGAGTGAGAATTTGATGTTGCCATAAAAGGGAAAAATGATCAGCATGTCATAAAAATAAGAAAATAGGCTGAAGTTTAATTTACGAGCTTTGGGGCAAAAGTGTAAATATGCAAAAGTTTAGGGGCAAAACTGTATTTTTCCAAAATATGATTTTGGGTCAATTTGAATAATGTGAGTCCTAATTAGACTATATTTTAAATAATAGAGCAAGGAAAACTAAAATTCGGGCTAAAATGGGAAAAATATCGAGTTATGGACGAAATGGTAAAAGTAGCCATTTTCGCATACGAGGTAAGTTCATATGTAAATGTCGGTAACATAGTTATTATTTTAAATGTTTTAATGTTATTTAAATGATATGATAATTATTATGAAATATGATACTTGTGATAATTGTTTGATAATATGTCAAATTATGTGATATACTTGGAAAATGTGAAATACTACCGAGTATCGGTATCGGCATTCCATAGAAGATGGTTGAGACACATGATTGGGAAAAAGGTCCCGTTGAACCTTAGGAATGGATTAGGATACAAGTGACATGTCACTAGGATATTTGGGCATCCGAAATCATTGAGTTGAGTCCGAGTTCACTTATGGATGCGAATGTCCGAACTTGTTGAGTTGAGTCCGAGTTCGAGAGATGTAAGTAGGCATCTGAGCTCGTTGAGTTGAGTCCGAGTTCACTTATGGATGCGAACGCCCGAGCTCGTTGAGTTGAGTCCGAGTTCACTTATGGGCGGGGTACATGGTAGCTTGGCTACATATATGGCACTTATGTGCAAACTTTCCATATATCCGAATTATATTCCGATGTGTTCAACGGGTAAAATTCTACTCAAATGGAGGAATACTCGAGATGAAAGGGACGTATTGTTAAGTGTTGAGAAATGGATACTTTGAACAGGTATGTACTTAATCCTCGGGTTGAAAACTCGATATAACAACAATATGGTAAGATGATAAATGAAAATATGATATGAATGTCTTGGTGATGATTATGCAAATGATGTTTTATGTTTGCTTATATGGTTATGTTACTTGCTATTTGCATGTGAACTTACTAAGCATTTATGCTTACTCCCTCCTTTTTATTCCTTGTAGTTTTGACAAGCCAACTCGAAAATCGGGAACGGTCGAAGGCTCGCTCACACTATCCGTGTATCATCTTGGCATAATGGCTTGTATATTTTGAGCATGGCATGTATAGCATTATAATCATTTTGTGTATATGGTCTTATGATATGGTTATTGAGTGGTATGGAAATGCTTGGTAATGATTAGCCATTGGAATGGCTAATCATGATCATATTTGGTGTTATGTATGCTAAATTGCTAGCTAATCCATGGAAACCATGAAATAGGTAAAATTTACCATAAAATAGATTCAGACTGCAGCAGTGATGTGAGTTTGAAAAATCATTAAAAATAGTAGAGATATAATTTGATGATGAATAAAATATGGAATTGAAGAATTATGAGTCTATTTTCATATGGATGGAACAAAATAGGTATATGAGTTATATTTTATGAGATGTTTAAGTTTTTGTGAAATAGGGCCAGAGCGATTTTTGGATCCCCTGTTCTGACTTTAAAAATTCATCATAAATTTTAAAAAAATAATTAGAAGTCATTCTTTATATTTACAGATTCCTTATTGAGTCTAGTTTTATTAGAAACAAATGGCATAGTCATTGAAACTCTGTACAGGGAGATATCTGATTCGTAATACACAGAGGTCAGAGCAGTCGAACCCTGAAATAGGGGAGATTTTAACTAATAAACTGTACTAATTGGCTTGACCAAAAATTCTAGAAAACAATTAGTAAATATATATACGAGTCTAGTTTCAGGAAAAATTTACGGAATTGGGTTTCGAGGGGAGATTTTAACTAATAAACTGTACTAATTGGCTTGACCAAAAATTCTAGAAAATAATTAGTAAATATATATATGAGTCTAGTTTCAGGAAAAATTTACGGAATTGGGTTTCGAGTTTCGAAACTCGAGATATGAATTTTTAAGCAACTGTGACGCAGATTGCTAGCTTGACTGGAAATTTTAAAAATAAATTGTTTGAGCTGTTTAAGTAATGAATTAAGTCTGTTAACACCTCGTTTTCGACTCCGGCGACGGTATCAGGTACGGGGCGTTACATTTGGTGGTATCAGAGCAGATTTAGTCGATTCTCGGACTAACATAGCATGTGTAAAAGTTTAGCTATACATGCCACTGATCTGTGATAGTGTGATGTCTTCTGACGCGTATAAGTGCCGTCTTATTTAGACAGGGTACTCTCCAACCGAGCTACGCTGACCATGTTCAATGTTATGTGAAGGTATGTGAGTAAAGTTATGATTATGATAAGTCTAGGTTCATAAAAGTATGAATAAAAGTTTATGATACATATGTGATAATATGTGAGATGAAAGTTCATGTTGTGATAAATATCCATATTTGCTTAATGTTCATATGATGTAGTGTATGTGGCTTGCTTGATAAGATGAACGGAATAAATAGAAAGTAGTAGAGGTATTAATAAAGGTCATAATATCATGATACGAATGAAAATGTCTTTGTCTTGATTGGACGTTGAATGTTGATGAATGTTAATGATATACAATTTTTATGAGATAAAGGATTATAATGAAATGAACTTATCTATGGTAAATTGTTGGACTGAATTATATGATTGTAATGATATGTACATTATGATGCATGAAATGAAAGTTGTGATTGTGATGCAAATATCTATGTTTGTTTGGCCTTATATGATGTCATGAGCACGAATTAATTTAATTAAATGAATGCATAAGTAAAGCTATCTAGAAAACATAGAATGTATGCATAAGTATATTGTCTAAATGGGACAATAGGAAAATTGGTGTAAGCCAACATGAATGTTGCATTGCCTGAATGAATGACATGATTTTGATGATGTTGCTATGATGATGGAAGTTGTGTCATATGTGTATGTATAAGAAAGTCGAGTCAGAGGTCCTACAACCCCTCCCACTTACCGAAGTGGTACTAATAATGGAATTTCATGAGATTTGTATTGAATAAGTTTCCGGTTGAGAACACAAAGAGTTCAGTGATAGAATAATTATAAGTATGATCAGAGATTGAAAATGAGCTAATAAGTAAAGTCAGAGCCAGTAAAGTATCGGGTTGATATAAAGATTATTGGAATTATGCACTGTCCTAGTTAGAGAAGGAATTCTCTTTGGTAAATCAAATTACTCAGGTGCAAGGTTGAGAAAAGTGTAAATCAAAATTTATTCAGAACTTGCCTTCTTTAGTGGATGGTTTAATATGAAATTTGTGACGGCAGAACCAGTTGGGGAAATTATATTTCAAATGTGAACTATCTGAGTGTGACAGTTATGACTGGACAGATTTAGCAGTCTCTTTTGAGATGTTCTATGTGTTTACCCGTTCTCAGAAATATTTCTATGGCTATTGATCTTCTGAAGAAATTCTTGTTATATGGGAATGTCTTCTAATTCTAGTGTTGGATGAAAGCATTGGTAGTCTGACTGGTTTATAATTTATATTGCTCTATTTCATTGGGTATTATATTTCATTTCGCCTGATAAGAATTGATGAGAAAATACATATGATATTATGATTCTGTTTCTTCTACTTAATGCTTCATCTAATATATATGTATGTGAAGATATATTGTTCTTGTTATATTTGATTCCAGTGGGATTAAATGATGTTTTCTTTTGGACTTTCTTTCTTTGAATAATTATCGGGGTATTCTGTATTTTCTCTATGAGTTTGGTTTTCGATTCTCCGGCATAGTATCGTATCTTGGGTTTCTTTATCCTGGATCTCTTTATTCTGGATTTCTTTATTCTGGGTTTCTCTATCTTGGATTTCTTTATTCGGTTTTCTTGTTATATTTGTTCCATAATTGTTCAATTAAGACTCATGTTCGAAGTGCATTCTTCAGCTCGTGATAATCATGTCAAATATGACTATACTTCTAATTTGATCTTGGTAATGTGGTAATTTTAGTATTGGAATTTTTTCTAATTTCTGTGTAAGGATTTGACATCAGTAAAGGCATAAGTGATAAAAGCGCGAGTTTCAGTTGGTATGGTGAATTATTTATTTGAAAGATTTCATGTGACAATTATGTCAGGATTATTTTTCTCAAGTCTGATAATAGAATTTCATTTTTGTACTGATAAAATAGTAAATAGTCTGAACGAGAAGTGTATATTTATTAGAAAGAGTTGGATATTAGTTAAAGTCACTACGAATGATAAGGTTTTCGTCTTGTGAAAGCTGAAAAGTTTATTACATGTTGACAGGGTTCGGATAGATGAGAATATTGGTAACCGAAGCGTCTGAACTAGACTAGTCTACATTGAGCAAAGACTTCCTGACTTTCAGTAATGTACCGTTGTATGAACTGTGATGTGTTTCAAGACAGTGAGGTAATATGATAGTTTAGAGCATTCGATGTTACATAAAATCTGAGTTGTTAAAGAGGTTAAAGCAGAGCATTGGGATCTATCAAAATTATCCTTTCCAATGTTGATATTGGGATGGAAATGAGAAGGATTATTCTTGAGGCCATATTAGAATTATTTCCATGGCAGAAAGAGCAAAATGTGATGCATCCTATTGTTAAATGTTTGGCGAGATCTATAAATCATATCGGTATTGAATGAATTCCTACTCATCAGATTCATGGAACTTTAGGTCTCTTTGATGTTGGATTTCATGGAATTTCGGTCTCCATTAAATCAAGTTGAGATCCGGGTTTTATGTCATGATATCATAGGAAACTGAGAAGGGTTAAAATTTAAGAACAGTTGAGAGTTGAGACTGTAAGCTTTCAGATCATATGAAAAATTAAAGAGATGTATTGGAGGTACAGCCTAAGTGAAAGTTATTCGGCACCGAATATGAGATTAAAAGTGAAGACCACTTTTCTGGTAAGATTTTCTGGGACGAAAATCCCTAAAGGGGTGGAGAGTTATAATATCCTGATTTTGGGCCTAGTCGGAATGGTTGTTTTGAGACCATAAATACGAGATAGAAATAATTATTTTATAATTATTTTGAGGTCTATGATATGATTTCATGATTTTGTGAAAATTTCGTGAAGAAAGTCTATGCATAAAGTGATTAATTTGAAATTAGGGACCAAATTGAATAAATTGCAAAACTTGTGTTCTAGAAGCATTTTGCATAAAATTGAATTAGATTATTAATTAGAGGTCCTTAAAGAGTAATTTGACCAATTTCTAAAAATATTTTGGACAAAAATGGGCTTGGAAGGGTAAAAATTTAAAGAATAGTAAAAAGGGCATTTTGGTCATTTAGGGGTAAAATGAATTAAAAGACAAAATTTAAAACCCAAATGTGTCCATCTTCAACCCCATGGCCGAATATAGCAAGGATAAACCATGGCTAGGGTTTTTCCTGCTTCCAAGCTCGATTGTAAGTCCGTTCTAGCCTCGTTTTTAATGTCTTTTATGTTTTTGGTGTCCCGATAACTTGATTTAGCTTATGCTAGCAATAATTTAACCTAGGGTCTATATTTGGAAAAATACCCATAGGTGAAATTTGTTTATTTTGGTGTTTTATGATAAAATATGAGGTTTTAAATTATGTTAGACAACTTGTGCTACTCGGTTTTAAGTGAAAATGAGCAAAATGGCTTAATCGGTAAAAATACCTAATAGTCATAAGTACATGTTAGAGTGAGAATTTAATGTTTCCATAGAAGGGAAAAATGATCAGCATGTCATAAAACATAAGAAAATAGGCTGAAGTTTAATTTACGAGCTTTGGGGCAAAAGTGTAAATATGCAAAAGTTTAGGGGCAAAACTATATTTTTTCCAAAATATGATTTTGGGTCAATTTGAATAATGTGAGTCCTAATTAGACTATATTTTAAATAATAGAGCAAGGAAAACTTAAATTCGGGCTAAAATGGGAAAAATACCGAGTTGTGGACGAAATGGTAAAAGTAGCCATTTTCGCATACGAGGTAAGTTCATATGTAAATGTTGGTAACATAGTTATTATTTTAAATGTTTTAATGTTATTTAAATGATATGATAATTATTATGAAATATTGTACTTGTGATAATTGTTTGATAATATGTCAAATTATGTGATATACTTGGAAAATGTGAAATACTACCGAGTATCGGTATCGGCATTCCATAGAAGATGGTTGAGACACATGATTGGGAAAAAGGTCCCGTTGAATTTTAGGAATGGATTAGGATACAAGTGACATGTCACTAGGATATTTGGGCATCCGAAATCATTGAGTTGAGTTCGAGTTCACTTATGGATGCGAATGTACGAACTCGTTGAGTTGAGTCCGAGTTCGAGAGATGTAACTAGGCATCCGAGCTCGTTGAGTTGAGTCCGAGTTCACTTATGGATGCGAACGCTCGAGCTCGTTGAGTTGAGTCCGAGTTCACTTATGGGCGGGTTACATGGTAGCTTGGCTACATATGTGTCACTTATGTGCAAACTTTCCATATATCCAAACTATATTCCGATGTGTTCAACGGGTAAAATTCTACTCAAATGGAGGAATACTCAAGATGAAAGGGACGTATTGGTAAGTGTTGTGAAATGGATATTTTGAACAGGTATGTACTTAACCCTCGGGTTGAAAACTCGATATAACAACAATATGGTAAGATGATAAATGAAAATATGATATGAATGTCTTGGTGATGATTATGCAAATGATATTTTATGTTTGCTTATATGGTTATGTTAGTTGCTATTTGCATGTGAACTTACTAAGAATTTATGCTTACTCCCTCCTTTTCATTGCTTGTAGTTTTGACAAGCCATCTCGGAAATCGGGAACGGTCGGAGGCTCGCTCACACTATCCGTGTATCATCTTGGCATAATGGCTTGTATATTTTGAGCATGGCATGTATAGCATTATAATCATTTTGTGTATATGGTCTTATGATATGGTTATTGAGTGGTATGGAAATGCTTGGTAATGATTAGCCATTAGAATGACTAATCATGATCATATTTGGTGTTATGTATGCTAAATTGCTAGCTAATCCATGGAAACCATGAAATAGGTAAAATTTACCATAAAATAGATTCAGACAGCAGCAGTGACGTGAGTTTGAAAAATCATTAAAAATAGTAGAGATATAATTAGACGATGAATAAAATATGGAATTGAAGAATTATGAGTCTATTTTCATATGGATGGAACAAAACAGGTATATGAGTTATATTTTATGAGATGTTTAAGTTTTTGTGGAATAGGGCCAGAGCGATTTCTGGATCCCCTGTTCTGACTTTAAAAATTCATCATAAATTTTAAAAAAATAATTAGAAGTCATTATTTATATTTACAGATTCCTTATTGAGTCTAGTTTTATTAAAAACAAATGGCATAGTCATTGAAACTCTGTACAAGGAGATATCTGATTTGTAATACACAGAGGTCAGAGCAGTCGAACCCTGAAATAGGGGAGATTTTAACTAATAAACTGTACTAATTGGCTTGACCAAAAATTCTAGAAAACAATTAGTAAATATATATATGAGTCTAGTTTCAGGAAAATTTTACGGAATTGGGTTTCGAGGGGAGATTTTAACTAATAAACTGTTCTAATTGGCTTGACCAAAATTTCTAGAAAACAATTAGTAAATATATATATGAGTCTAGTTCCAGGAAAAATTTACGGAATTGGGTTTCGAGTTTTGAAACTCGAGATATGAATTTTTAAGCAACTGTGACGCAGATTGCTAGCTTGACTGGAAATTATAAAAATAAATTGTTTGAGCTGTTTAAGTAATGAATTAAGTCAGTTAACTCCTCTTTTTCGACTTCGGCGACGGTATCGGGTACGGGGCGTTACAGTATAAACTTATAATAATTCACTGGCATGAAGCCTGCTAGGCCTAAGCCTGAATCTCACACCGACACAAGGCCTGCTAGACTCAAAGTCTAATTTTATACACCGGCAATAAGCCTGCTAGAAATAAGCCCGATTTAATTCACCAGCACAAGGCTTGCTAGGCTCAAAGCCCGAATATCACTATTATAAAGTTGTCTCATAAACAATTCATATATCAAAAATTCCAGATACTCTATATAGTTCATACGGACATTCAAATGTTATAACTCAGTCCAAACGAATGCATAAACATAGTTACCATGCTTATACACCTTCGGCATTAGCATATTTTAATTCATATATTTCATTTCAGCATATATACTTTGTATTTAATTAAAATTAAGTACGTTTATTTGCTTATAAACTTACCTTGGACAACGTTAATTGGAACGAGACATCTAGTCGACAACTTTGGTTTTTCCCCGGTCCAAATCCGATTTCTACATTTCTGATCTAATTCAATACAAATTCAACTTATTTAATCATATATTCAATCAAATTCATCCAAAACAAATAAATAGGCTAATTACAATTTTGCCCCTGACATTTCATATTTTTCGCAATTTAGTCCCTATTTAACAAAACACAAAATACATATAATTTCACTAAACTCTAGTATAGCCGAATTTTGCTAAGGTTCATAGTAGCCCACTTCTTTCATTTATTTCACATTTTGACCCCTTAATTTACAAAATCCACAATTTAATTCCAAATTTGGATTTTTATCAAAAACCACTTAATTAAACATAATAATCTATCAAAAAATATTTATTTTTCATCATCAAACAATAAAAACATCAAGCTATCATCAATGGAGTATCTCCAATTCATCATCAAATCTGAAAATTGAAGCATGGGTTTACTAGTATTCGAAGCAACGATCACAAAAACATAGAAATTATCAAAAACCGAACAAAATTCACTTACCAAATCAAGCTAACCATGGTCGAATGTTCAACAAGCTTTCATCTTTTCCTTTCTTTTGATTTTCGTTAAAAACAAAGGTGATAATGGCTTTATTTTCATGCATTTGATTTATTTTATTAACTTATTTTACTAATTTACAAAACTAACCTTTAAAAATAATCCATTTAACAACTTTGCCAAGCTATTAATTCCACTAACTTTATAATGGTCCAATTTCATCATAAGGACCTCACCATTATTTAATCAAGCAAATAGGCACTTTTAACAAATGGCTAGCCACTTTTACATTTTACACGTTTACGTCTTTTTTTTTTCAAATTAAGCGCACAAATGATAAAATTTTCACACAAAACTTTCACAGATATCAATTCACATATTATAAGCACGGAAAATAATATTAAAATATTTTTCTAACTCAAAATCTTGGTCCCGAAACCACCGTTCCGATTAGGGTCTAAATCGGGCTGTTACACAACCCGATAGTTTCGAGTAATCAAAAAGTGTATCTTCAGATCTCCATTTTTGTAAAACGGTTCGTAAATATTTATTAAAAATATTTACGAAGTTAGTTGTGTGATTTATTAGGTTTTGGCTAGGTGAATTAGTTTGATGTAAGGGTAATTAGGTGTGAGGATTAAATTGAATATAAGGTAAACGTTGAATTATAGAATAGAGAAAAGTAAAGGGACTAAATAAGTAATTAAACCTAAAGTTAACATGTGTTCGGTATGGGTAATGACATGTGTGACAATTATATACATATATTTATAATCATTATTATTTACTTATTATTTAAGTAAATAAATTATATTATTATATTATTATATTATAATATTATATAAAACATAAAGTAAATAAAATAATAAATAAAAGAAATGAAATAGAAACAGAGAAGCAAAACGAAATAGGGGGGAAAAGGGAGAAAAGAAAAAGAGAAAGACAAGAAGGAGAAAATTAGGGATTTCAAGGGTTCAGTTCAAATTGGTTAGTCAATTTATTTCTTTTTCTTGAAAATTTTATTTTTTTAGAATTCTAGTATAAAATACTACTTGATTTATGTTGAAATTTTAGAAATTTGTGGATTTTTAGATGTTGTTCATGTTGAATAATTTGAGTATTAGGGGTTAATTTGATAGGATTTTAAGTTAGAATTGAGAAAAAGATTGAATTGTAAAATAAATTATAAGTTTTGAGTAATAGGGACTAAATTGAGAAAATTTTGACATTTAGGGATTTAAATAAAATTAGAAAGTTGAAATTAGTCTAAAGTGGAAATTGAATGAAAATATGGAATTTGTTTTGGAGAAATAAATATAGTATCGGTTTAGGGACTAAATTGGAATTTAGGCAAAAGTTGAAAAGAAATTGAAATATTCAATGTGATATTGTGTGTATTGATGATTTTTAATTGTTTCAATTTTGGTAGCTAACGTTGTGCCGAAAAATTTGGCAACGAAAGGAAAAGAAAAAGTCAACGAGGAGTAGCTCAAAAATTCTAGTTTGTATTTCTATAATCCGAATTTAATAATTAATTTTTGTAATTATTACTTAATAAGTATGGTAAGTGGATTGAGGTGAGTATTTGATATTATGATATTGAATTGAATTGAATTGATTTCATAAATATATGTGATTGTTTGAATTGAAATGATTATTGATTCTATTTAAAAAGTGAATTGAAACCCTATTAACTATATCGGGCTGAGTCGAATATAGTTGGCATGCAATAGGATTGGAAGAGTTAAGGGATACTTCGACTTTGACTCGATGAGACATTGGCTGTCAAATTATTACTTCGGATAAATTCGATGAGGTATTGGGTACCAATTTACTTTGGCACAGCTGATGAGACACTGGGTGTCAAATTATTACTTCGAATTATCCGATGAGGCACTGGGTGCCAAACTGGTGTGTTTTGGTTGGATCCATATATCCATCTGAGTCTGAGTGATGTTAATAGGGGTTATTGAATAAAACAGTGTTATGATTAATATTGAATGGTGAAATGAGATATGGCTAGAGACACATGAATTGAGTATTGTAAATTGAATATGAATTAACAATATTATGGTTCAAGTGATATGTGTTAATATTGTGAAAAGCTATCTGGGATAGCAAATGATAAGTCATGAATGAATTATAAAAGGTTTGTTTATAAATTGATTAGTTGTATGATTAAGGTTTTTGTATAAATTTTAATGTGCGTATGTTTTATTACTTTACTTTAAAGTATTCGGATTATAGAAATACCACTGGTTTTATACTCAGCGTACGGTTTATTTTTCGTGCGCAGGTTAGGTACAATCAAACTGTCAATTCAGCATCCACAATGATGCTGAACTTAAAACATGGTGATGTATGTTTCTTTTTGTGTCGGCATGTACCTAGGATGCCTTATGCTTGTCATTTTGGGAAATGATTTTAAGATGATATCGGTTACTTATATACATGAATATATGTGTACTATGTTGAGGCAATAATATGGTGTGCTTAAGTTAGAGTATAAAATGATCATGATAAAGGCAAATTTGAGATGAAATTGACATGAATTTAAAATTGCCGAAAACAATTATTTATTTGATTGTTTGGATAATATATGTGAAATACCAATGAGGGTACATTAGTTAGGTTATTAGATTGATTATTTAAAAATATTTTAAATGTATTTGATTGTGTTTTGGATTGGTTGAATAAATGGATATTGAATTACTTGGTGTTCAAAATTGCAGGGTATGGTAAACTTGATGCTTAAGGTTCATTTTGAGTCCACACAGTCAGACACACGGGCGTGTGAATGGATCGTGTGAGACACACGGCTAACACACAAGCGTGTGATTTGGCCGTTTGTCCCCTGCATCTTTATAATTTCAAAAAAGAGTGCTCAAATATTTTCACACGAGCAGAGGCACAAGCGTGTGTCTTAGCCATGTGTGACACACGACCTAACACATGGGCGTGTGGTTGGTCGTGTGATCTAAGTCAAAGAATTACACAGGATCAGACACAGTCTGTGGCACGGGCATGTCCTATGGTCACACGGGCGTGTGTGCCCTGCATCTAAAAAAATTGTTGAAATTTCGTAAAATATTTTTGACGTACCCAATTAAGTTCCGATTTGTTTCTAACACGTATTTTGGGTCTTAGGGGTTCAAAAGAGGGACAATAAAATTAAATTATGATGTGTTTGCTAGATGATTATGTAGTGTTCATAATTGGTCTGAAAAATCCAGTAATGTTCTGTAACCCCGTTCTGGCGATAGATCAGGGTTAGGGGGTGTTACACGAAGCATCGCTATAAACCACAAACTCTTTCCAGGCTCAGGCTAAATCAAGATAGGTGCCTGAGTCAAAACTAACTTGAGCTTTTCAAAGCTCGTTCACTTCTCAACAATGTAACACCCCTCACCTGTATTCAACACCAGAATAGGGTTATAGAGTATTACTGGACATGTTATACAATTAAACATATATTTCACATACATTTCCAAATTTCATGTAATTATCATTCAACACCATTCATATTGTCCCTAAAACGAGCCTACGAGGCCCAAAACATGCTTTAAAAGTGGTTCGCGACTAAAACGATAACTCAAGAAACTATTAGAAAACTTAGAAAAAAATTTCAAAATACAGGGGACATGCCCGTGTGGCCCAACTGTGTGTCCCACACGACCAAAGAGACGCCCGTGTCACAAGCTGTGTGGACATTCGAAATGGGATTACATGGTGTGTCCCAACCCATGTCTGACCCCGTGTTTCTCCCTGACTTGGGTCACACGACCAACCACACGCCCGTGTGACCAGCCCATGTGCCTTTTGAAATTGCCACACATACTTGTGTGCCAGGCCGTGTGTTAGGTTGTGCCAAACTTGTAGGGTATACTGACTTATGCCACACGGCCAAGTCATAAACTCCTGTGCTAGGCCGTGTGGAACATACTGACTTGATTTCTATTTAAACACCAGGGGACACACAGCCGTGTCACCTAACCGTGTGTCACACACGGATAAGACACACGCATGTGTCTCTGCCCGTGTGGACAAAAATAGGCTATTTACCAAGCCATCTTTCTTACCCAAATTGCAATAACCTAAAAACATCAATTGGCATATAACATAGCATCAATTGACATTCAAACCAGTCTCAGCCAAGCATAATTCTTGCCACTTGTAACACCTCTTACCCGAGTCTGAGGCCGGGATAGGGTACGAGGCATTACCGGACTTAAACGCACACAACTATGTAGAACTAGGCCATAAAAATTTCATTCAAATTCAAAACATTCATTCATATTCATAATGTCCCTTATATGGGCTTACGAGGCCCAAAACACACGTTAGGGGTGGTTTGGGACTAAACTAAGAACTTACGAACTTTTTACAACACTTAGAAAATTTTACAATTTTGGAGAGTCACACGCCCGTGTGGCTTAGGACACGCCCGTGTCCTCAGCCCATGTAACTATTTGTTTATGACTTCAGCAATGATACAGGGTCACACGGCCAAGTCACACGCCCATGTGCTAGACCGTGTCCTCTACACGGATGAGACACATGGCCGTGTCTCTGCCCGTGTGGCCCAGAAAATGGCTACTTACCAAGGCACTTGGCACCCTCGTTAGCACTTACTTCAGCATAACTTCAATGAAACTTTTCGAGGCAATTTCATATCGATTTATTCATGCATAAGGCACCATAATTTGCCTAGTTTAAACTTAACAACTTCATGCCATAATTATCGTTAACACATTCTTACACTTCATACTTATGCCAAGTTCTATCCATAGGCCAATTTAGTCACTTTAAAACCATCAAGTAATCTAGGGCACTTTCACAATTCATCCACCCAAACACACATGACCACACCCTATGAAACCTTTTAGCACATGCATGCATATATAGATAGGTTTATAACCCAATAACTAATATAAGCCACATCACATGGCCATATACAAAACGAATCATATTCCCATTATGATCCAATACATTTGGCCAAATCAAATGACACATTTCAAATTGACTAAGTCCCTATACATGCCATAGACTCAAAATGCTAGAAATCATTTATACCCTTCAATAGCTGGGTAGTGTGATGGAATCTCCGACGATCTCCAACCCGAGCTAGTTTAGTGACCCTAAAAAATGAGGAAAAGGGAAGAGGTAAGTTATATAGCTTAGTAAGTCCATTTGAAAATAATAAGATATTTATTGATATGTTTTTTCCATATTCTCATGACATGTTTTCAAGTTAATACAATCATAATTGCACAAAAATCTACTATTTACTCTTGTTCATCTCAACTTATCTACTCGAGTCATAGTCACTAAATTATTTATATCTTGAGCTACAGAACTCCAAATTAAGATCCGCTAATTTTCCCTAAAACTAGACTCAAATATCTTCTTAACATAAAAGTTTCAGAATTTTTTGTCTAGCCATTAAGTACAGTTTATTCATTAAATTCTCCCCTATTCTGCTGTTTGACAGTTCAACCCTTCTTCACTAAAAATTAATTATCTCACAGTACGGATTTCGGATAATGTTCCTATCTATTTCTCTTTCAAATAGATTTATTAAGGATTTAGTCATATGAATTCTAAACCATAATTATTTTCATACAATTTTTGATGATTTTTCAAAATTAAGATAAGGGAACCTGAAATCACTCTAGCCCTATCTCACAGAAATCCAAATATTTCATAACGTGAAATTCGTTTGCTTACACCGTTTCTTCTATGTGAAACTAGACTCAATAGGATCTAATCTTATATCTTATTCAACTTCAAAATCAATTTTCACAATTTTTGGTGGATTTTCAAAGTCGGACTACTGCTGCTGTCCAAAACTGTTTTAGTGAAAAATGATGATAACTAAGTTTATAACACCTTTACAAATCATTTCAACCATCATGGTAAAAATACATATTTATACATCATAAGCATAGACCCATAATCACAAGGTCATCACAAAATCATTCTCATGGGCATAACTTACTTATTTGCATCCTTACCCGAGGTGTTCATAAACATAAATCATTTCTCATGAGTTTTGCACACATACCTGTACCACTTGTAACATCATTATAACTTTTCTTAATCATGACACAATCTTTAAATCACCGTGAACCAGTTGGAATACTAAAGGATACCCAATAAGCCTAATACAAGAGGGTAAAATGCTGATGCCATGTCCCGGACATGGTCTTACCCCGACTCTCATATATCGGTGCTGATGCCATGTCCCAGACATGGTCTTACACTGACACATATAACAATGCCGATGCCATGTTCCGAACATGGTCTTACACTGGATCGCATATTGAGGCCGATGCCATGTCCCAGACATGGTCTTACACTAGCTCTCATAACAATGTCGATGCCATGTCCCAGACATGGTCTTAAACTGGCTCTCATAATGTGGCCAATGTCATATCCCTGACATGGTCTTACACTAGCACACATATCAACCAAATGTCTTGGCATGGATATCAATCTATTCCTAAGGTTCAACCGGGAGTTTTACCACAACGAATCCCGTCATACATATTCCATGTAATATCACTCTTTAACACCAAGTTACCATTCATTAAAATGTCATCAAACAGCATAGACATATGTTTTAGGTCATTGCATATACATAGCTTACAATATAATTTCGTGAAGCATAACACCATCACGTACATAGTACCACAAACATATAATTCAACGCATCTGAATTTTCATATCAATTTAGAGTTCAATCACAAATCACAATAACGTTATTATCTTACCAATTTTATCATACGACTCGTTTGTCAATTCCTCGTCGAGTATATCCATAACAAATCATACAAATTATATAATAACAATTAGGCATTACAATTCAAATAAGACATTGCATTATTATTATCACACGAACTTACCTCAAATGCAAAAACGACTAATTATCCCTTTTTTGTCCTTAACCATGTACTTTTTCGATTTAAGCCTGAATCTCGATTTTCTTGATCTAATATTTCAAATATAGCTTATTTATTACTCACAGTATTCAAATTGACCCAAAAATATACTTTGGCAAATTTACAATTTTGCCAGTAAACTTTCACTTATTTGCAAATTAGTTCCTAAGCTCGAAAAACAAAATTCATTCAATTTTATCCCAACCCAAGCCTAGCCGAATATTTATCTTACTTACAGCAGCCCACATATTTCATTATTTCACACCTTTACCACCTATTTTGCAACTTTTACAAAATTCCATTTTAGGTGTTTTCATGAAAATCACTTAACAAAAGTTGTTTATTTAACAACCAAATTCATTTTCTTTCATAAAAGTACAGCAAACAACATGAATATTCTCATGGAAAAACCCTAGACTTTCAACCATTTTGCAAAATAGTCCCCTCATTAGCTAAATTAAGCTACAAGAGTTCCAAAAATACAAAAATCATCAAAAATGACCATCAAAATCACTTACTTGTGAGGGTTAGAAGTTGCTGAAAATTTCAAGCTTCCATGGCCATTTCCTTGAGTAAGAATCAGTGGAAGAAAGAGAAATAAAAAAGATGATAAGTTTTTTGCATTTTTGTCTTATTATACCTTTTAAACTTAATTACCAATTTACCCTTTTAATTTCTAACTAATTTCAATAATGCCAAACAAATATCTTCCACTAACTTATTAATGGGCTAATTTCCACATAAGGGCTTCCACTAAAAATTCTATAGCTATTTAATACCTTTAGCTATTAGAATGCAACTTTCACACTTTAAGTAATTTAGTCCTTAAAGCCAAATTAAACACTTCTCACATATAATTTCTTCATGAAAATTTTACACAATCATATAAACATGTCATAGACCTTTTAATAATCATAAAATAATTTTTCCTATTTTAGATTTGTGGTCTTGAAACCACTATTCTGACTAGGCCCTTATTCGGGATGTACCATCAACTACAAGGCACACAAGTACCGCAATATGCTATTCAATTTCATACCAAAATCACATTCTCAATTCACTTAACTAGTTAACTTCATATATGTACTTTCTTACTTCTAATCACATGCATACCAATTCTTCAAAATCCAACCATACGGAACTCCAAATACCAATTCACAGTAAGCATATAAATGGCAATTATCAACCACACAACAAAAGGCCATTTTCACAAATATATACATCACCATATATACCAAAATAAGCCAACTCTCATGGCTATATACAAAACCACATATTTAACATTTACAAGCCAACTCAATTGGCCAAATTAATTACCACACGACAAACTAAAATGACCATAAGTCCTATACATGCAATATAACCAAAACATAAGCTCAAAAGTACCAAAGTAGAAGCTCAATAGTGTGATGCAATATCCAACGACTCCCAATCCGATCTAGCTTCGAAATTCACTATAAAACATGGAAAAGTAAACAAAGTAAGCTATAAATCTTAGTAAGCTCTTATAGTTAATAAGTAAAACTCACCATTTAATCACCATTCAAGTAATATAACATAGTATACTTCAAAATCATGTAATTAAAAGGTTAACATATATTCAATCACATAATTAATCAAGATTTCATAACTTTCATAGTTTCAATGCTCGTATAGTTTCCATACATACTTTTACTGATACGTATCTATTTCTCACCATTTCATATCTTCAATATACCTGTTGAACCATTTCGAATACTATTGGATACCCAGGAATCTCGCACCCTAAGTGCCAATACATAGCTGAAGCTATCTCAATCTCATATCACATATAATGCTCACTCTCGAGCTATCAATGGGTATGCTCACACAAGCTGATGGTTATGACATAGCTACACAATGCTGCTCACACAAGATTACAAGAATTCGCAACACATGCCAGATAACTCAGCCACTAGTAGGATGTACGAACCAACACCCAAATCACATAACCCCTCATGACATGTCATTCATATCCTAATCTATTCCTAAGGCTCAACCAGGATTTCTCATTTGCCAAGTCATCACAATCATATCTGCAAGGTCATATACACATAAGAACTTACCTCGATTGCAAAAACGGTGAAATAAGTCGATTATTCTAATATTTTGTTTTTCCCCCGATCTAAATCTGAATTTTACTTTTCTTGACCTAAATGTAATCAAAATTAATTTATTTAATTATCATTCTATTCAATCTAGTCCAAAATACAAATTAAGGAAACTTTACACTTTTGCCCCTAATATTTCAACATTTTTACAATTTAGTCCTTAGCTCATAAAAACATAAATTCATGAAATTCAACTTATACCCATGCTAGCCGAATTTCAATTAAGTCCCTAGTAGCCCATAATTTTCATTATTTCACACATTTCACCATGAATTTTACACATTTCTAAATTAAATCCCTAAATGAAAATTTTGTCAAAAATCATTTTACAAATGTTGTTTATCTAACAACAAGCATACATTTTCTATCATCAAAAATCAAATTATACATGTATTCATCAATAAAAAAACCCTAAACCTTTAACAGTTTTGCAAATTAGTCACTGGGTTAGCTATATTAAGCTGCAATGAACTCAAAAACATAGAAATCATTAAAAACAGAATAAGAAACACTCACCAATTTAAGCTTTAAAGTAGTGGAACCCTAGCACATTCCCATGGCTTTTATTCTTTGAATTTTTTGTTGTAAGATTAATAATGGAAGATGATAGAAATTTTATTTTATTATAATTAACCTTTATTAACCGAATTACCTTTTTAACCTTAAGTTAAAACATTAAAATTCACTTAAATGATGTCCAAGAATGTCCACTAACTATATAAATGGGCTAATTACCACTTAAGAACCTTTACTTTAAATTTCTATACCTATTAGACAACTTTAGCTAATTGAATTAAAGTTTTACACTTTACACGATTTAGTCATTTTTATCAAATTAAGCATTCGAACCATAAAATTTGTTAACAAAACTTTCACACAATCATACTATCATACTATAAATATTAAAATAATAATAAAATAATTATTTTGAGCTCAGATTTGTGGTCCCAAAACCACTGTTCCAATTCGACTAAAAATAGGCAGTTACAACTCTCCCCCTAAGGAATTTTCGTCTACGAAAATCTTATCAGAAGAAATGTTAGGGTATTGTTTTCTCATAGCTTCCTCAAGTTTCCACGTAGCCTCTTCAACCTCGTGGTGTTGCCACAAAACCTTCACTAAAGCTATGTTTTTGTTTCTCAACTCTTTAACCTCTTGAGCTAAAATTCTAATCTACTCTTCACTATACATCATATCAGATTGAATTTCAATCTCTCCCGGAGAAATTACGTGTGATGGATTTGATCTATATCGAAGCAACATCAAAACATGAAACACATTGTGAATCTTTTCTAACTGTGATGGTAAAGCTAGCCGATATGCCACTAGCTCTATTCTTTCAATAATCTCATAACGCCCGATGAATTGCGGACTCAATTTTCCTTTGTGACCAAAATGAAGAATTTTCTTCCATGGAGATACTTTCAAAAATACTTTGTTGCCTACTTGAAATTCAATGTCTTTGCGTTTCAAATTTGTGTAAGATTTCTGTCGATTTGAAGCTACTTTCAAATTGTGATGAATTACTTTCACTTTATCTTCAGTATCTCTAACCAAATCAACCCTGTGAATCTTTTTTCTCACTAAGCTCGGTCCAATATAACGGAGTTTAGAATTTGTGATCATACAATGCTTTATACGGTGTCATTTTATGCTCGATTGGAAACTGTTGTTATATGCGAATTCAACAAATGGTAAATATTCCTTCCAATTGCCTTCAAACATTAAAACACATCAACAAAGCATATCTTCGAGAATCTGAATTACTCTCTCAGACTAACCATCTATTTGTGGATGAAAAGCAATACTAAAGTGCAACCGTGTACCCAAAGCTTCTTGTAATTTCTTCCAAAATTGCGACGTAAACCTCAGATCTCTATCCGAAATAATAGAAACTGGAACCCTGTGCAATTTAAATATCTCAGAGATGTACAATTCAACTAATTTTTCAAGTAAATAGTCTGTACGTATTGGAATGAAATGTGCAGACTTCATCAATCGATCAACGACAACCCAAATAGCATTTTTCTTTTTCGGAGATAGGGGTAATCTTGATACAAAATCCATCGTAACTCTATCCCATTTCCACTCTAGTATCATCACTGGCTGAAGTAATCCTAAAGGCATTTGATGTTTGGCTTTGACTTGTTATGTTTGACTTTGACTTGTTGACAAGCTAAGCATCTCAATACAAACTCTAAAATGTCTCGTTTCATGTCCAACCACCAGTACAACTATTTCAAATCATTGTACATTTTAGTAATCTCCGGATTAACAGATAAACAACCGCTATGTGCTTCATGTAGAATTTTCTAAATAAGCTCGAAATTCTTTGGTACACAAATTCTATTTTGGAACGTCAAACAATCATTGGATCCGATTTGATAGTCTGACCCAGTAGTCGACTCACATTGCACTTTTTTAGCTTGGAATTCATTATCACACGTCTGAGCTTCACAAATTTGTTGAAGAAATAATGGTTTAGCTTTGAATTTAGCCAAAATCAAACTATTATCAGACAAATTTAACTGTGTAATCATCACTCACAAAGCAAACAAAGATTTTCTACTCAAAGCATCCGTAACTACGTTTGGTTTCCTCAGATGATAATCAATTACTAACTTATAGTCTTTTAACAGCTCGAGCCATTTTCGTTGACGCAAATTCAAATCTTTCTGAATCATTATATACTTCGAGCTCTTGTGATCGGTAAAAATATGACACTTCTCACCAAATGGATGTCGCCAAATTTTCAAAGTAAATACAATAGTGACCAACTTTAAATCGTGCGTCGGATAATTCTTTTCATGTAGTTTCAATTGTCTGGAAGCATAAGCTATCACTTTACCCTCTTGCATCAAGACACAACCCAAACCGTTCAATGACGCGTCGCTAAAAATCACAAACTTTTTACATGACTCAAGTTGAACCAAAACTGGTGCCTCAGTTAACAATATTTTGAAATGTTTAAAACACTATTGACATTTCTTGGACCTTTCGAACTTCACTTCTTTCTATAGTAATTTGGTCATCAGTGTAGCAATCATCAAGAATCCTTTAACAAAACGCCGAGAATAGCCATCTATTCCCAGAAAGCTTCCGACTTTGGATACGTTTCTTGGTGGTTTCCAATCAATAACTGTGGAAATCTTATTCAGATCAACTCGAATACCTTCTGCTAAAATAATATGTCCTAAAATTCTGACTTCTCAAAACCAAAACTCACATTTACTGAATTTAGAAAATAACTACATCTCAAAACCAAATCTTTCAAGGTTTGTAAGACAACTCTCAAATGTTCAGCATGCTCAGATTCATCTCTGGAATAAATCAAAATGTCATCAATAAATACAACAACAAATCTGTCCAAATACGGTCTAAAAATCTGATTCATCAAATCCATAAAAACTGCAAGAGCATTAGTTAATCCGAAAGGCATAACAAGATATTCATAATGACCGTACCTTGTTTTGAATGCAGTCTTTGGTACATTTGAATTTTTAACTCGCAATTGATAATAGCCAAATCTTAGATCGATCTTCGACAATATTATTGCTCCTTTCAACTGATTAAGCAAATCATCAATTCTCGGAAACGGGTACTTATTTTTCATTGTAACCTTGTTCAGCTGACGATAACGATCCATTTTTCTTCTTTAAGAACAACACTGGTGCACACCTGGCAAAAAACTAGGTCGCGCAAAACATCTATTTGTTAACTCTTGTAACTGAGCTTTTAATTCTTTCAATTCTGTCGGAGCCATTCTGTACGGAGTTATAAATATTAGTGATGTTCCCTGCAACAATTCAATGGCAAACTCAACCTCTCTGATCGATGGCAACCCTGGTAACTCTTCTAGAAACACATCTGGATACTCAAAAACCACTAACACTGATTCAATCTTCGATTCATATACTTTTTTGTCCAATACATACACATATCTCTGAGCTAACATCGACGATATCACAATAAGCAATCCACCCGACTCATCTGATTCAATTCGAAGGATTTCACTATTCTGGCATTTCAATTCAATAGTCTTTCATCTACTATTCACAACAACGTCATGCAGAGTCAACCAATCCATACCCAGAATCACATCTAATTAATCAAATGATAAAAGCATCAAATTTGCTAGAAAATAGTAACCCCGAGTCATCAAATGACAGTTCTTGCAAACTTTATTAACTAGGACCTACTTGCCTAAGGGGTTCGATACTTTAATCACAAACTCAGTAGACTCAACAGGCAAACTCTTACTAGACACTAAGTTTATACAGTCATATGAATGAGTCAATCCAGGATCAATCAAGGCAATTACATTAGTGTCATAGAGAGAAAATGTACCAGTGATAACATCTGGTAATGATGCACCTTCACGAGCGCGAATAGCGTAAGATCTGGCTGGTGCTTTAGCCTCAAATCCCATAGCTGAAACCTTTATTGTACCTTTTCTACTAGTCACATTTCTCGTATTTCTAGGTGGTCTCTCTCTAGCAGCTGTGTTGCTCGGTCTTACATTTTGAAATTTATCTTTCTCGGCTAACTCAGGTCAATCTTGAATAAAGTGGCTTAACGAACCATATTTGAAACAAGCTTTATTATTCAGCCAGCAGTCCCCAAAATGTCATTGTCCATACTATTGACACTCGGGTTTATTATTTCTCACACTACCCACACTCGACATTGAATAGCTTGAGCTTTAGGACTCGAGTATTGCTTTCCACGATCTCTATTTGGATACCCCACTGAGGCATTTGAACGAGTATACGAATCCCGTGATTTCTTTAACAAGGATTGATATGTAACTGATGTGATGTGAATCGTGATAAGTTTTATAATTTATGAATGTCCGTTCTCAAAAACTAACTTTTATCACGACAAAGGCAAGCGCACCTTATCGAATAGTAGTATAGCTTATGGCAAGACCGGGATGTCGAACCCAAAGGAACTAAAAGTAATAGTATTAACTTTCTTTTTATTATCTAGCCTAAAAATAAAGGGGTTTGTTTTATCTAAACTAATTACTAAACTAAGAATGCACAGGAAGTAAATTGGGGAAATAAATTTTGGGAAAACTAAATGATTTGGACAAGTCCTAAGGGAAAAATTCACCTAGACTTCACTTGTTATTGACTCTGAATCAGGCGATTTATTCACTTGACTTGATCCGTAGAAATCCCTAAGTTATATTATTATCTCTCTCGAGACTAACAACATCTAACCCTAGGTTGATTAATTGAAATCTCTTTCTAATTAAAACCCTAGTGTTGCATTAACTCGATCTATGGATTCCCTTATTATGTTTCACCCTAATCCAGCAAAATTTTGTCACCCTATCTCTAGGCCTGCAATCAACTCTGCTTAATTATGTTAGATCTACTCTTAGACAAGGACTTTTGCTCATCTGAATAAGCACATAAACACTTGAATCAATATCCTGGAATATTAAAGCAAGAATTAAGAACTCATAATTAAGAACAAGTCAAATATTTATCATATAATTCAGATAATAATAACAAGATCCGCTTTAGGTTTCATTCCCCTTAGGTATCTAGGGGGTTTAGTTCATATTTATGAAAGAAAAAATCTCAAAAGTATAATGATAACAAAACATAAAGAAAACCCAAGAACTCTTGAAGGGAATTAAGGGAGATCTTCAGTCTTGAAGGTGAATCCGGCTTCTGAGATGGATCAATCAGCTTTCCTCTAGTAATTTCTTGCCTCCTACTTCGTGTGCCCTCCTTAATCCTCCTCTAGTGTGTTTAACTAGGCTTTAGAATGCCTAAAAGTCCTCAAGAGTAGCCTTTTCTGAATAGAACTAAACTTGGGCTCGACAGGGACACACCCGTGTGACACTCCCGTGTTAAATTTTTTCAATCCGTGTTCAAGGCTGTTAAATAGACACGGGTGAATGGTCTACCCGTTTAAGTCGTGCTCAATTCTACAAAAAGGACATGGGCATGTGGTCTACCTGTGTACGGAACTCCAGACCATGTTGATTTCACATGTTGGTCCATTTTCTCTGTTTTCAGCCTATTTCTCGCTCTTTTTACCCTCCTATGCTCACCTAAGTATAAAACCTAAGATTAAAGGGTTTCGAGCATCGAATTCACCAATTCTAAGGATAATTCATCTAAAATTATGCTAAGCATGGGATAAAAATATGTATAAATTATGGTTTATCAAATACCCCCACACTTAAGCCTTTGCTTATCCTTAAGCAAAATCCTCAACTCACAATTAAGAATTCATTTTTCTTAACTTATAATTCCTATTAACAACAATAACTCAAAATAAACCATAAGTAATCATACATTGAGAATTCAACTAAAAGAACATCAACGTTTTAAACATTCCAAGTTGAGCATTTTATCACGAAACGTAGGTGTCTCCTCTCATCTAAGTGATTACCTTTGATTCAAAATATCACAGAGTTTTAACATCCTCACTAAGGATTCACTCAAATCACTTGAGGAGTTTAAGGACAACAATTTAGGCACTCAAGAGTCAATATGAAAAGTTATTACCATAGGCTTGCATGAAAATCAAACCTCCACCACTATATATTGAGATGAAACATCAATCAAAAGGTCTTTAGAGGGTTGTAATGTGGCTTTGGTTAGGGGGTGTGGTCACAAGCTGAAAGAAAAGGTTAGAATCCATATTGATTTGAAAAATCACCTAACTAGAAAAATAACTAATCATCAATTGAATACAAGTGAGCTTTTTCTCAAAATACGGATTTAAACTTTTAAGCTCAAAAACAAAGAATTACTACTAATATGTATGTATTTTTTTAAGAAAAAGTCAAGTAACATAGGCTAGCTATCAAAAATAAAACATAGCTAAGTAGTTTATTCAAATCAAATCTCGACAAAAATAAGGATCAAACTAACTTAGGGGATTTCAACAATAATGGGTTATGGGTTAACATTGAGGGTAAATCAATTAATGGCTTGTTAGGCTCAAGGGGGTTCACTAAGGGTTAATTATGGAGGTAGAATTATATGGAGTGAGTGGGTTAAACCTAGGTGCCTTTATCAGCTTAATATATCAAGTCAAAGGTGTGGTCTTGACATGCATAATCAAACAAGTTCTAGAATAACAAATCAATATTGACGCACTCATAGCAATAATAAAAGTGAGCAAGAAAGAAATAATAGATGCTCTAAAGGCTCAAGATCTCACAAAAATTATGGCTTTTTAATGTTAAACCTGTGAATTTCAACTTAAGATAATACCTAAACTTGGGGAAACAACCTAAAAAATTTTTAATTCTAAAAAAAATCCAACTTATCATGCTTGATTCTCTAATTCCTTAAAGTCTAACAATCAACCATAAATGCCTATGTTTTAATTTAAGACATATCAATAAAAATCATAAATTAATCAAAATTCATTCTAATAATGATATGAGAAGATTATTTGAGAGGAAGACAAAATTTAGGGATTTTTCTGATAATGATATAAATATCCCCCCACACTTAAGATGTGCATTGTCCTCAATGTTCAAAGATATATAATAGTGATATAAAGATAATATCAAAAGAGAGAGGGAGAGAAGTGAAACTTCCTAAATGTTGAATGGAATCCTTGAATTGGAGGTATAGAGAATAAGTGGCTAAGGCAATGATAAGATTGGAGGAGGATACTCCGGTAATGGTAGAGGTTGGGTTCCATAACCACATTGTGCAATGAAGAGGTTATCGTGGTGGTCAGGCAGGACATGACAGTCGTGGAGAACCTTTTCAAGTGGAGTTTCAAGTTCCTAAGTGTTAGTGAGCTTTGGAGCTCTTTATAACTGTGATAAAATCAAGAACTCTTTAGGAAATATAAAGAAGCATAATTACTCGTAATGAAATAGTAGAAACTACAAATTATTCAATAAAAATTATAAAACCTAAAAATGAAATAGTATTAAAGGAAGATAAAATAAAAAGTACTTAAAGAAGATAAACAAAGATAAAAGTGAAAATAAAAATAATAAATAAAAAGTCTTCAAACATCATCATCGTCGGATGGTTCGTGAGGTGGTGGTGGCGATGAGATGTGAAGGTGCTGAAAAATCTGATGTAGAGTAGCATCAATGTGATTAAAGCGCTAAAAACACTACTACTCAAAGTATGAAGCAGCAGCATGAACTGGGCGATGAATGGGCAATGGTTGAGATGGTGGGTCCTCGTGCTGTGGAGGGACATCATCAGTAATGTCCTCTGGGTCCTCCTCGGCGGACTAGATTAGGCGGTACTGGGGAGGGTCAACTCCATGTCGTCATTCGATCATCCTCATATGTAGCATACTCGAGATGCCCTATGGGGATATCTGACCAATAAGGGTGAAGGAAGATGCTTGCGCTGCCGTGTTGAGGAGACCGACATACCGCGCCAGGTGAGTCAGATAAGGGCTGATGGGTATGAATCCCTACCTATGCCGCCCCGTTTAATGGCGAATGGCGAGGGCAATTAAATAGGCAGGGTCAAAGATGTGCCCGTTTGCCATACTCCATAAAAAGTAGGCGTCATGAATGTTGCTGACGTTGGTGCTCTCTCGCCGCCCTGTCAGAGTGTGGGCCAAGATGGGTGTAGGTATCGCAGGGATAGGGTGAGAGGCGATGCCTTGGAGCGACTAGGGTCGTAGGTGGCTGAAGCAGGAATGAGGGCCCTCCAGTAGTTAGAGGGGCGATGGAGTGCGTCAAAATCATCGTCATCCATGAACTCCTCCGTATAGAGCCCCAAAGCAACGCCAAACTCAGGTACGCTCAACTGGCGGACTAAACTGCTGAGACGGAACTGGACCATTCCAGGATCATCGAACTGTGTCATGACGACTTAAAGCTTGAAGGTCAAGCAAAGTAAGAGTGTGAGCTCGAGGTACATCGGCTCGATGATCTCAAAAAAGAGGCTCCATGGGTCAATTGTCAGAAGGGCTCAGATCGCGTCAACCCGTTAGATTTATTCAAGTGCTGCCCAATCAATGCAGCGGCCCACACATAGGGGTCAGGCCCGTAGTATCTGAAAAAGTTCCTCTTGTGGTCCTGAGGAAAACTGGAGGAATGGATGCCTGATTTTGACAGTGGGACCCAAGGAGGATGCTGCCCCTTTTCATTTATTTGACGTGGGGATGACAGTCTTTTTGCCTTTTGGGTTCGTCATTGTATCTGCAATGAAAAGATGAAGTTATGAAAATAATCCCCAAGAATAGTATGGAAAAGGTATACAAGCACGTTAGAACTAGATGGAAATACTTCATAGGGGTTACTGACTAAATAGAAATATCAAATCATTATTATTATTAGGAATACTAGAATATTGTCAACTAAATACCTAGTGAATGCATATGGAAATATGGAATATGGCATGAAATTATGGAAAAGCAAGAAAGAATAAATGTATCACAATGCATTGACTAAAATGGAAAAGAATAACAAGCATAAGCATGACTATAGTGAGAACTATGAATATTAATAGAAAATCAAAAAATAAAATAAAGAAATAACATAAAATTTGTGAAAGAAATGAAGATAATAGGGAGGAAAGAATAGACAAACGCAATAGTTCTTGGTGAAGGGAGGACTTAGTCATCTGAGGAGAGCTGTCTGTTGGCCATAGGCATGGAAATGAGGGCGTATGAAGAGGTTGCGACGGGTAGGGTAGGGTTTTTAAGGAAGGGGATGATGAATAGTGAGGGGTTTATATAGATATTAGGGCACACGGCCCTGGGGCATGCTCGTATGCCCTAATTTTAGCCCGTGTCTATCGTGATTTTCAAATTTGGGTGCATCTGAAATTTGGCCCACGCTTGTGTTCTTTGGTAATATTGATACACACGGCCATGTCGCACAACTGTGTTCTGCTTCGTTCGCTTCTCCCACACCCGTGTTGTTTTGTCATTCTTGACCACGGGTAGTGAGCAAAGGCGTGTCTCATGCCCATGTTGTTTTCTCAGTTTCAACCATGGCCTCTAGACACGGGCGGGTCATACACCCATATTGTTTTGAAAGATTCACCCACGGCCATGTCGCACGGCTGTGGCAACTTATCGACTCTCATGTTGGGGAAATTTTTTTCCCTATTTTCACACAATCGTATCGCACGGTTGTGTTGCCTTTCGTGGTATGGGCAGGGCCTAAGGCACGCTCGTGTGCTTGGCCATGTGGTTCTGGAAAACCTGCGTTCAATGACTCAATTAGTGAATTAAATGTTAAAAACTAAAATTTAAAGAAGTCAACACCGTTAGTGCTCAGGTTGTCTCCCGATAAATGCTTATTTATAGTCTAAGCTCGACTTACCTCTCTGTTGCGTGGTCATGATGGTACGAGGAGTTTACACTTCTCATCCCTGCTATCAATTTTATCAAAATAAGGTTTTAGACGAGTACTATTTACCATGAACGAACTGAATTTGGGATGAATTACCTCGACTATGCCGTATGGGAAACTGCTAAGTACTGTAAGAGGGATTTCTCCATTAGGTTCAGAGGTGGAAATCCGAGGGTTTGCTGCATCTAATAGTACTTTATCTCCAACCTTAAGTTGATTTGGTGAAATATTGAGCTCGTCATTGCATTGCTTTGGTCTATCGTATGCTCTCGATTTCTGTGTCCGCCATTCATCTAGTTCCTTGACTTGTAGCCTTCGTTCTTCATAGATGGGTTCTTTTTTGTTATTTGAACAAGGCTCATGTATGCTTTTCGAATGTATTTCCTGCAAAGAAGGTTGCACTACATGATCAAAATTAGTAGAATTTTGAGCATGAAGTTTCCTCACCTACACGAAGTGTGAGTTCACTTGTACCAACATCAATTATAGTTCTAGCAGTTGCTAAAAAGGGCCTTCCTAAAATTAAAAGCACGTTACTATCATTTTCTATGTCTAGAATAACAAAATTAACTAGGAATATGAATTTGTCAATTCTAATGAGTACATCTTCAATAATACCCCTAAGAAATCTGATTGTTTTGTCTGCTAACTGAATGCTCATCCTAGTTTGTTTGGGTTTCCCAAGACCTAGTTGTTTAAACATTTTATAAGGCATGACATTGATACTAGCCCCTAAATCAGCCAAAGCATTATTAACATCTAAGCTACCAATTAAACAAGGAACCGTAAAACTCCCTGGATCTTTTAATTTGTTGGCCAGCTTATTCTATAGTATGGCTGAACAAACTGCATTTAACTCCACATGCGACGCCTCATCCAACTTCCACTTATTTTTTAAAAGCTCCTTCAAGAAATTGACTGCGTTGGCATCTGCAAAAGAGCTTCAATAAACGGTAAGTTAATATGTAATTTTTTAATATTTTAAGGAATTTACCGAATTGTTCGTCTGTGCGGTCTTTCCTTGTCACATTGGGGTATGGCACACTAGGTTTGTACTCTTTACTTACCGATGTTTGTTCACTGTGGTCTACCTCACCTTTGCTTTTACTTACCACAATTCCTTGCCTTGGTTCTGGTTCAGATTCGACTAACCCTTCCTCATCTTGAATGGTAATTGCATTGAGTTGTTCCCTTGGGTTAGATTCAGTGTTACTCGGCAGGCTACCTTGTGGTCGTTCAAAAATCAATTTGGCGAGTTGGCTTATCTGAATTTCTAGCCCTTGGATCGACGTTTGTTGATTCTTAAGTGTTGTTTTGGTATTCTGAAAGCGAGTTTTCGACACCGAGATAAAATTTGTTAGCATCTCCTCAAGGTTCGCTTCTTTTCCTGTTGGTAAGGTGGTTGTTGAAAATTTGAAGGATGTTGTGGCCTTTGATTCCCTTGACCACCCCACGAGAAGTTGGGATGGTTCCTCCAACCTATATTATATGTGTTACTATACAGGTTATTTTGATATCTAGAATTATTATTACCCATATATTGAACTTGTTCCTCCTCGGTGCTAGGGTTGAAGGGTTGATATTCTGTGTATGCTCTTCCTCCATTTGAATCACACCTCATCACTGGATGTACCTGAGTAGAACTACACAAACCATCAATCTTTTTATTTCAGAGTTCTACCTGGTTAGATAGCATGGTAACCACATTGAGGTTGAAAACACCGGCTGCTTTCGTTGGCTTTGTTTTCATGACTTGCTATTGATAGTTATTCAGTGACATCTCTTCAATAAATTCATAAGCCACTTCAGGTGTTTTATTATTGATAGTCCCACCAGCAGCTGCGTCGATAAGTTGCCTTGCTGAGGGGTTCACGCAGTTGTAAAATGTTTGAACCTGCAACCATAAAGGTAACCCATGGTGAGGGCACCTTCTCAATAGGTCCTTGTATCTCTCCCATGCATCATAGAGTGTCTCTAGATCCATTTGCACAAAAGAAAAGATATCATTCCTCAATTCAGCCATTTTGGCCGGCGAAAAATATTTAAGTAAAAATTTTTCAGTCATTTGTTCCCAAGTAGTGATTGACCCCCGTGGTAATGAGTTCAACCACCTTTTAGCTTTGTTCCTTAATGAAAAAGGAAACAATCGAAGGTGAATGGCATCATCAGAAATGCCATTTATTTTAAAAGTGTTGCAAAACTCTAAGAAATTTGCCAAATGAGTGTTTGGGTCCTCGTCCTGCAAACCATCAAACTGAACAAATTGTTGGATCATTTGAATTGTGTTAGGTTTTAGTTCAAATTTATTTGCACCAACAGCAGGCCTAACTATACTTGACTCAGTTCCTGTTAAAGTAGGTTTAGCATAATCATACATAGTGCGTAGAGCAAGATTCTGATTACTGGATCAGCAGCTATCACAGGAGGTAGCTGGTTTTCCTGATTTTCAGCCATCTCCTCGATTGTGGTGGAAATATTGTCCTCTTGCTCTTCTTTTATGAATCTTAGGCTTTGCCTTGTTTCTCTTCAGTTTCTGCTAGCTGTGTGATCGATCTCATTGTCAAAAAGTAATGGTCTTGACGGGTTTCTTCTAGTCATACACTATAAAAACCAACCAAAAGCAAATAAAAGAAAAATTAGAAAAGAAAATAAAAATTGAAATTGCAATAAAAGTAAAATGACTAAAGGAATAAAAATTGAGTGTTCCTAATATCTTAGCTCCTTGGCAACGGTGCCAAAAACTTGATGTGATGTGAATCGTAATAAGTTTTATAATTTTTGAATGTCCGTTCTCGAAAACTAACTATTATCACGAAAAAGGCAAGCGCACCTTATCGAATAGTAGTATAGCTTATGGCAAGACCGGGATGTCGAACCCAAAGGAACTAAAAGTACTAGTATTAACTTTCTTTTTATTATCTAGCCTAAAAATAAATGGGTTTGTTTTATCTAAACTAATTACTAAACTATGAATGCACAGGAAGTAAATTAGGGAAATAACTTTTGGGAAAACCGAATGATTTGGGCAATACCTAAGGGAAAAATCCACCTAGACTTCACTTGTTATTGATTCTAAATCAGACGATTTATTCACTTGACTTGATCCGTCGAAATCCCTAAGTTATATTATTATCTCTCTCGAGACTAATAACATCTAACCCTAGGTTGATTAATTGAAATCTCTTTCTAATTAAAACCCTAGTGTTGCATTAACTCGATCTATGGATTCCCTTATTAGGTTTCACCCTAAGCCAGCAAAATTTTGTCACCCTATCTCTAGGCGTGCAATCAACTCCACTTAATTATGTTTGGTCTACTCTTAGACAGGGACTTTTGCTCCTTTAAATAAGCACATCAACACTTGAATCAATATCCTGGAATATTAAAGCAATAATTAAGAACTCATAAGTAAGAACAAGTCAAATATTTATTATATAATTCAGATAATAATAACAAGATCCGTCTTAGGTTTCATTCCCCTTAGGTATTTAGGGGGTTTCGTTCATATTTATGAAAGAAAACATCTCTAAAGAATAATGATAACAAAACATAAAGAAAACCCAAGAACTCTTGAAGGGAATTAAAGGGAGATCTTCAATCTTGAAGGTGAATCCAACTTCTAAGATGGATCAATCAGCTTTCCTCCAGTAATTCCTTGCCTCCTACTCCATGTGTCCTCCTTAATCCTCCTCTAGTGTGTTTAAATAGGCTTTAGAATGCCTAAAAGCCCTCAAGAGTGGCCTTTTCTGAATAGGACTAAACTTGGGCTCGACAGGGACACTCTTGTGTTCGATTTCTTCAATTCGTGTTCAAGGCTGTTAAATAGACACGGGCATGTGGTCTACCCATGTATGTCATGCTCAATTCTACTAAAAGGACACGGGCGTGTGGTCTGGCCGTGTACAAAAGTCCAGGCCGTGTTGATTTCACATGTTGGTCCATTTTCTCCGTTTTCGACCCGTTTCTCACTTTTTTCACTCTCCTATGCTCACCTAAGTATAAAACATTAAATTAAAGGATTAGGAGCATCGAATTCACCAATTCTATGGATAATTCATCCAAAATTATGCTGAGAATAGGATAAAAATATGTATAAATTACGATTTATCAATAACAGCCTGATTTTGGGTCTAGTCAGAATAGTGGTTTCGAGACTACGAATCCAATGAAGAAAGATTTATTTTATTATATTTCTATGGTCTACAATTTCATGGAATTGTTTCGTGAAAATTTTGCTTGAAAATTTTATCGATTGGGTACTCAATTTAGTTAAAAGGACTAAATTGGAATAGATGCAAAATGTGTGTTATAGAAGCTAGAGGTGTCTAATTATTATGAAATTTTAAATTGAAGGTCCCTAGATGGCAATTAGACCATTTGTTAATTAGATGGACAAAAATGGATATGGTTAAATAAAATTTCAAAGTTTTATATGAAGGGCATTTTGGTCATTTAGTAAATAAAGACAAAAATAACTAATAAAAAGATGTCATCTTCTTCAATTTCATCCCCTTGTGCTGAATTTAAAGAGTCACCATAGCTAGGGTTTTGGCCAAAGCTTCCAAGCTCGATTGTAAGTCCGTTCTAGCCCCGTTTTTAATAATTTTTATGTTTTTAAGATCCTTGTAACCTAATCTAGCTATTTCAAGGACAAATTTGAAAGCAAGATGAAGTTTAAAATTTTACCCATGTTAGATATTTGTGTATTTTAATGTCTAATGGTAGAAAATGCATGTTTGGTGTTAGATAAACAACTTTTGCTAAGTGATTTTCAGTAAAAATGTCAAAAAAGGACTTATTTGTAAAAGTTATAAAATAAGTAGTAAAAGTGTGATTAAGTGGAAAATGTGGGTTGGTATAAGTATGAAAATGGTTCGGCTAGGCTTGGGTTTTGAAGAATTTGAATACATTTCAATTTACGAGCCTAGGGACTAAATCATAAAAATGTAAAACATTAGAAGCAAAAATATAATTTTGCCATAATATGATTTTTGGGCTAAATTGAATAATGCGAGTGTTAAATGAGTTAAATTTTTTTATTATAGATCAAGAAAACGAGGTTCAGACCTAGATCAGGGGAAAAACAAAGTTTTTTACGATTAGGTCCAATTCTACTATTTTTCTGCTGAGGTAAGTTCGTATGTAACACCCCTTACACGTATCCGTCGCCGGAACAGGGTACGAGATATTAACAAATTATAGTATATACTATTAAACAAAACCCAACAAAAATATGGCGTGCAATTTGATCATTATAACATATGCCATCAACAATACAAACCAACTTCTAAGGCTTCGTACAAAATGGTTAGTTTGATACTATAAGTAGTAATTTGAACCTAGACAATTATGACACATAACAAAATAACTAAGTCTGCTATACATGCCATATTTCAAAATGTTGAGTTCAGATACCAAGAGTATTGATAGTGCGGGCGGATCTTCTACGATCTCTGACTCCTATGCTAGCTGGATGACACTATAAGACAAAGGAGAGAAAAGAAAGTAAGCTTATAGCTTAGTAAGTAAGTATATAAATAACAAATAAGAAGTCTAATATGTTTACAACATAACTCAATTATATCATATTTTTAATTTTATTGTTTACTCCAATTTGATCAAGCTTTCCCATCTGCGTCATGATCACTAAATAAATCATAACTCGAGTTACGAAACTCAAAATTCAAATCCGTAAAATTTCCCTGAATCTAGACTCATAAAAATTCTTACTAATTTTTTTCTAGAATTTTTGGTTTAGCCAATTAGTACAGTTTATTAGTTAAAGTTTCCCCTGTTACACAGCTCAACTGATCTGACCTCTTTTCATTACGAATTTAATTTCTCTCAATAAAAAATTCAAATAACCATGAAACCTGTTTCATTTAAAACTAGACTCAATAAGGAATTTATGCATATAACCTATATTTCATAATTCGTTTTGTATAATTTTTAATGATTTTTCAAATTTGAAACAGGGGATTACATAGTCATCCTGAGCAAGTATCACACAATTGTAAATATCTCAAAATATAGAATTCCTTTGCTTTATCTGTTTCTTTTATATGAAAATAGACTAATTAAGATTTAATTTCACATCTCATTCAACCTCTAATTAAGTTCCTTCTATTTTTGGTGAATTTTCAAAATCACGTCACTGCTACTGTCCAAAACAGTTTTAATGCTAATTTCATTCTTTCACACATTCTTTATACTAACCTCATTTTAACTTACATATATATATACCACAAATCATTTTCACCACATTTCATACATCACAAGTGTAGGTCCATGACTACAATGTCACCACAAAACCATCCCGTTGAACAATTCGGATTAATCCTCGACACTTGATGGTTTCAGCACACAGCCCCACCATCATATTTCATTTAATTCGGCTCTCTTGTACACATGGTGAACACTTAGAACCACTCATGCGACCTAGCCAATATGTCTCGTAGCTCTCTTGTCTACATGGTGTCCTTCACTTGGAATCACGCATGCGACCTAACTACATTTATCTCTCACGTAGCTCTCTTGTCTACATGGGATACATCCCGTATCACATATGTGACCTAGCTACCATATAGCATCTCGTAGCCTTCTTGTACACATGATGTGCACTCGGCACCATACATGTGACCTAGCTACGCTCCCTCTATTTTATTCGATTTTTCTGAATGTTCAACTGGGATCTCTCTCTCTATTACTTATTTCCATTCTTTCAATAGTCGATTTATACTTCAATATCAGCTAATATATATATAATAGGTTGAAATATAAAAATGTAAATGAAATTAATGTATTATTTACATACAAACTTACCTCGGTGCAAAATATGGGAATTTTGCAATTTAGTCCAAAACTTTCTCCTTTCCCCGTTCGAGGTCGATTCCACGCCTTTCTTGATCTATAACAACATATTTAGCTCATTTAACACTCAAAATATTTATTTTAATCCAAAAATCACATTATACAAAAATTACATTTTTGCCCCCTAACTTTTACAAAATTATGATTTTTCCCCAAGGCTCGGAAATTTAATTTCAGCCCTTATTCTTATGTTTAATGACCTACTGATCATTTTTCTCTTCTATGGCAACATCAAATTCTCACTCTAACACATAGTTATGAACAATAGGTATTTTTATCGATTATGCCGTTTTGCTCGTTTTCGTTAAAAATCGCTTAGAAAAGATCGTTCCCCTAACTTCACACATTCATATTCTACCATCAAACAAAAAAATACATGCCTATCATTCATGTGTAAATTTTTAAACATAAGCCCTAACTCGAACTAATGGTAGAAAAAAGTAAACCGAGCTACGAGGATTTCAAAAATGTGAAGAACATTAAAAACGGGGCTTGAATTCACTTACTATGAAGCTTGAAAGTTGAAGAAACCCTAGCTATGGAGGAGAGCAATTTTCGGCAGCAACTAATGAAGATGATAACCAATTTTGTGTTATTTTTCCCATTTTATTTCATTTAATATACAAATGACCAAAATGCCCTTACTACTAAACTTTCAAAAAAATTCCCTCCATGTCCAACTTTTGTCCATAACTTAAGAATGGGTCAAATTGCTATTTAAGACCTCCTAGTTAATATCCCAAAGCAATTTCATACTAAAAACTTCTAAAACATGAGTTTTACAATTTATTCGATTTAGTCCCTAATCTCAACTTAAGCGCGAAATGCACAGAATTTCATCACGAAATTTTCATGAAATCATGAAATCATATCATAAACCCCAAAATAATTATAAAACGATTATTTCTATCTCGAATTTATGGTCACAAAACCACTATTTCGATTAGGCCCTAATTCGGGTTGTCACATCGTATGTAAATAATACCTTGTTATATTTATGTTTTAAATGCTTTAATATTGTATGAATTGTGGTTGACTCATTGGATGAATTCAAAAAATTTTTGACAAGCGAGAAATCATGGTTGAACCTTAAGAATAGAATAGGATACGAGTGACTGACACTAGGAACCCATGTGTATATGTGATTATGTAATCCGAGTGCTGGTCTTATACGTCATACTAGTGGCTGGGTAGTCCGGCGTGTGTTGCGGATACCTGACAGCTTGTGTGAGCAGGCCCGTGAATAGCTCAAAAATGAGCCCATATGTATTATGAGATATGAGGTAGCTTCGGCTACATATATGGCACTTGTGTGCAAAATTTTCGAGTATCCATTAATATTCTGAGTGTTAATAGGAATGTCAAAATTTTGAAAGGATGTGGTTTTATTACGAGTTGGTACAGGTATGTACGTAAAACTCATAAGTAATGACCTCGATATGTGATAAAGTCTTGGTAGGATTGTGATTGAGTAAGTTATGACTATGAGATTTTGATAACGTTCATGCTAATCTTCATCATGTTAATTGTATGTTAATTGTAGGGTTATGATGCTTATTATTTGCAGAGGAACTTAGTAAGCTATATAGGTTACCAATGAATTCAACATTTTGAGTTATGGCATGTATAGGGGACTTGGTCATTTTGTTATGTGTCATAATTGATTTGGTCAAAATGTGTTGGCTTATATTGGTTAGAAATTCATTTTGTATAAGGCCATTGGAAATGGGCTAATATTGGTTATAAGTGTAATCATATAATGATGCCTTTCATGAATGATGTGTTGATGTCTTGGTTGTGGATGTTTGGTTGTATGTATATGCTTGGATTGGTGCTATGTTATGTTGTGTAGGCGTGTGCATTAAAGGGTGGCAAAGTGGTTTGGTAAATAGCCTTATTTTTTTCCACACGGGTAGACACACAGGCGTGTGTCTAGGAAGTGTGTGACACACGGCTTTCCCCACAAGCATGTGTATAGGCCGTGTGTCCCCTGCACCATAATTTTTGAAAAACAAACTGCCCAATATTGAGTACACGAGGAGAGACACGACCGTGTGTCTTAGCAGTGTGAGGGCCACGACCTTGGATGTAACACCCCTTACCCGTGTCTGACGCCGAAATAGGGTACGAGGCATTACCAGACTTAATCATTCACAAACATGCAAAAATTGGGCTATAAAATTTCATTCGTATAAAAAAATTTATACACATGCATAATGTCTCATACACGGGCCTAAGAAGTCCTAAACATGCATTAAAAGTAGTTAGGGACTAAATTGAGAACCTTAGAAAGTTTTGGGAAAACTTAGAAAATTTTTCTATGACACAAGATCACACGCCTGTGTGGACATAGGAACACGCCTGTGTGCCTTCGACACGCCCGTGTCCTCAAGCCGTGTGGCTCTCTACCTATGACATCAGCGAATAATGTGGACCACACGGCCAAGCCACACGCCCGTGCGCTAAGGCTGTGTCCCCCTCACGGTTGAGACACACGGCCGTGTGACAGCCCATGTGGCCAACACTTCTATTTTCCAAGCCTTTAAGTTACCCTTAATTCTTCACATCTTTATTTCCATATTACACATTTAATTCATGGCCATGACCATTTAAATTGGTCATAAAACATTCATCATGCACATATTTCATAACACCAACCATATATGGCCAACAAGCATAATCACATCACAAGCATTAGAACATAGCATAGGTAGATAGGTTCACAAACCATAATCAATATGAGCCACCCTTCATGGCCATATACAAATAACTCAATATAGTTCAATACATTTGGCTAGTCATGTTAACACATATCATAAAAAAAAAAACCAAGTCCCTACACATGCCACTCACTTGAAAACGCTTAATATATAAATCAATATTCAAAGGTGATGGCTTGATAGTGTGGTGCTGCCTCCGACGATCTCCAATCCTGAGCTAAGCTGACAACACTAAAGAAAAGGAAAGGAGTAATCTTTATAGCTTAGTAAGACCATATGAAATTAATTAGAAATTTATCAACTTGCTTCTCAAGGTAATACCACAATATTTACGCTTTTGCTTATGTTCAAATCAAGCTATTTTCTCAAGTTGCAGTCACTAAATTATTTATATCTAGAGCTACAAAACTCCAAATTAAGATCCACTAATTTTACCTAAAACTAGACTCACAGTTTATTCTTTAAATTCACCCCTATTTCACTGTCTAATAGTTCCGACCCCTCTTCACTAAAAATTAATTATCTCCTCATACGGATATCAGATAATGTTCTCTTTTGTTTCTTTTGAAAAGAAACTCATTAAGGATTCTAATCGTATAAACTATAACCCATAATTATTTTTGTAAAACTTTTAATAATTTTCCCAAATTGGAACAACGGATTTTGAAATCATTCTGATTCTGTCTCAAAACAATTCCAATATCTCATAATATGAACTTATTTTCTTACACCGTTTCTTCTATATGAAACTAGACTCAATAAGCTTTAATTTAATATTTTATTCAGCCTCTAATTAGATTTCCAAAATTTTTGGTGGATTTTCAAAGTCGAACTGTTGTTGTCCAAAACTGTTCCAATGCTAATTTTACCCTTTCATAATTATCTTTAAATAGGCTTTCATGCCAATCAAATTCTCTTCTCATATTCATTAGGCCAGAAGGTGAAGGGATAAACATATCATGTCCCAATTTAATTCGATCTAAAACCCTCACACATAATCATCCATCAAATTTACCATATAATTATACACCATAAGTATCGACCTAATATTTACAAGGCCGTCACAAAGTCATTCTCATAGGTATGAATTGCTCATTTACATTCTTACCAAAAGTCTAATATACATCGAGCTCATCACTCATGAATTTTTAGTACATACCTGTACCCTTTCAACATGATCATAAACATAGCTTACTCATTTTCATTCCTTACCAATCGTACAACATACATTAAGCATGCATTTCATGAATTTCATGTAAGTACATGTATCACTCACATCATGGTTATAACCTCTCATATTTCAACATAAATCGTAAATTTCTCATTGAACCATTTAGAATACTACAGGATAATCAATAAGCCTCAAGCATAAGGTAAGGTGCTGATACCATGTGCCGGACATGGTCTTATACTGGCTCACCCATCAAAGTCGATGCCATGTCCCAGACATGGTCTTACACTAACTCTCGTATATCGAGGCCGATGCCATATCCCAGACATGGTCTTACAATGGCTCTCATCTATCGGTGCCAATGCCATGTCCCAGACATGGTCTTACACTAGCTCTCATATCTCGAGGCCGATGCCATGTCCCAGACATGTTCTTACACTAGCTTTCATATCTCCCTAGCATCATGGCATGAAGATCCGATCTATTCCTACGGTTCAACCGGGAGTTTCCCGTATTAATCTCATCATACATTACTCATAGCCACATTCAAACATTTTATGCAAACTCAATCATTAAATGCATAATAACGATAAAGTTGAAATATTTATGCACATCTTACTTGTTTCAATGAAATATCATATTCCATCAAATTTTCAATGTATCTAATCATCACATAAATGTTATTAACATTTGGTATCACTTTTTCATACTCAATATCATCAACATATAATTCAATACAATCATAGCAAGATAGATTTCAAGTATATTAACAATAACATGGATAATATGCTTATTTAATCATATGGACTTACCTCGAATGCAAATTTCAGCCAATTATTTCATTTTAGTCCATAACATCATGCTTTTTGATTTAAGCCCAAATCTCGATTTTCTTGATCTATAATGATAAAATCCACTACTTTAATCATCATATTAACTAATACATTTCATAATTTATACTTTGGCAAAATGACCATTTTGCCCCTAGACTTTCACAAATTTATGATTTTACCCCTAGGTTCGTAAATCGATTTTTATCAAATTTTTGCATTAACCAAGCTTATTTGAATTCTTTTTATACCTGTAGCATCTCAAAATTTTAAATATTTCACATAATTACCATCCATTGAAGAAACTTCACAAAATGGTCCATTTTAGGTGTTTTTCATGAACACCACTTCTCAAAAGTTGTTTACTTAACAACTATAACTCATTTTCTCCCATAAAGTTTCAGCTAACAACATAAATATTCTCATAGTAAACATCCAAACTCTCAACCCTTTCGGAAAATAGTCCCCCCATTAGCTAGCTCATGCTACAAGGGTCCCAAAAGTACAAAAATCATAAAAAATAACCATCTAAATAAATTACTTGCAAGAGGATAGCTTGGCTGAATTTTTCAGCTCAAAAAACCCTTATTTTTGTTGATAATTTTGGTGGAGAAGAAGAACACTATAGCCTCCCTTTTCTTTATTTTATTTTAGTCAAAGAAGTCACCAAAAGCTCACCTAACCTTGACATTTTGATTTTCTTTGTCCTTATGGCCGGCCATCTCATTATTAAAGGCCTATTTGCTCTTTAAATACCCCTAAGTTTGGTTCTTTAGCTATTTAACATATTTAGCTAGTAAAACAAAACTTTTTCCTTTTATGCGATTTAGTCCTTTTTCGTAATTAAGCTCACAATCGCTAAACTTAATTCACAAAAATTTTTCATGCACTCATATAATCATGCTATAATACACAAAATAATATTAAAATAATTTCTTGACCTTAGATTTGTGGTTCCAAAACCACTGTTCCGGCTAAACCCAAAATCGGGCTGTTACATTAGACATGGGCGTGTTTCCCGGACATGTGAAGTTCTCACCTATTTATTGGAAAATCATAAATTTTAAATTGACCACACGGCCTAGCAAATAGGCATGTGACTTGGCCTGTGACACCCCTAATTTGACCCTAGTCGGAAAGTGGTTTCGGGACCACAAAACCGAGTCACAAAAATAATTAATTGTTATATTTTATGCTTATTATTTATGAATAAGTATGTGTGAAAATTTCATGCTTTAAATTTTGTCATTTGGATGTGAAATAAATAAAAAGGGGCTTATGTGAAAAATCTTGAAAATGTCATAGGTTAATTGGAAGTGGCTAAAAATTGCATGGTTTGAAGCATGAGGGACTTGCATGTCAAACATTCCTTTTTCTTGGTAGTGGACGGCAATGATGGGCATGAATGACACATTTTGGCATTTTGTGCTTTGTATGTTAGTAAATAATGTTAATAATATATTTGTTTATATTAAAGAAAGTGGTTTCATAAAATAGAAATAATAAAAGTTAATGAAATAAATGAATAAAACATGTTTGAGGTGAAAATAACAAGGCCATTTCTTCTTCTTCTTGCCGTGAGTTGAGAAACAAAATAGAAACCTTTGAGCTTAGGGCATTCGGCAAAAGAAGACTTCAAATAAGGTAAGGTTCATGTTATTTTCTTTGAAAAGTTGTGAATTTTGGTTGGTTTTGAAGCTTGCAACAAGACCCATGTGAAAATTTTTGTGTTCATGAAGCATGTAGCAATCGGTCATGAGCTTAATGGGGTATATTTTGTATGTTTGATGATTTTGGGAGGATAATTGATTCTAGTTGAGTATGAATAAACTAAATGTGCTTGATGGCTCAAATGAGTTATGAAAGTTTTTATAAATGTATGAAAGTCTTCATGCTATGAAAAATTCGGTTGAAATATGGAGAATGAGAGCTGTCATTTAGGTTAAGACCAAAGGAATGATCAATAGGCATTAAAGGGTTAAATGTGTGAATTTAAGGTATAAGAACCTATAGGTATTTACATGGGTAATGTTAAAAATTAATGTGGTATATTCGGCTAAATGGGTGATAATGGTTTATAATGTTGAATTGAATTATGATTATGTACATTAGAATTAGATATAACAAAAAAAAACTATGTGAATTTGGATGCAATATTACATTCGGCCTAGAGGCATTAGATGAACATTTGTGGAAATCTCAAAGTCTTGAATAATGGTGATTATAAGATGATGTAAAAATCATTGAATTATATGCATAAGTAGTTAGCAAAGTGATTAAGCTACCGAATTTAATTATTAAATGAGTTCTAAGCTTGCTGAATTTTGAGATGTGATTGGGAGTAAATTTGACATGAGCATATTTTGTTAATGATATATTGATAAATGTGGAGTTATGATACCATGATATGAACTTAATTATCAAATTGCCGAATGCGTTTATAATTAAGTAAGGTTAATAATAGGGCAATGAGTGGCTAGTAGAATCCAGTAGTCTTCTTGTTATATTCGGCCATGAGTTTGTATAATTGGTTTGTAATAGATTAAATTTGTTTATTCAAGCTCAAGAGCTTAGGGAGTCTAATTCGGAAAAGAGAAAAAAGCTACCTAACCGAATAGTCGATCTGTAATCGTTCGGCAATTTCCGAGGTAAGTTCTTAAGTATTTGAGTTTGATTCCTTTGTAAGTTTTAAGTGATTAAACGTTGAGTAAATTCAATTACAATAGGAAATGATGAGTTGATTTAATAAGATATGATGTGGCCATGATATGTTCTAAGCTCAAATGGTAAGTTCTTAAGTGTTTGAGCTTGGGAATTTAAGGGTAATTTGAAATAGTCTGCTTAGGACAGCAGCAGTAACGTGACTTTAGAAAATCACCATAAATTTATGGATTTGAATTAGAGGCTGAATGAGACATGAAATTAAAGCTTAATGAGTCTAGTTTCTTATAAAAGAAACCGTGTAAGCAAAAGAATTTCCGATAATGAGATACTTAAAGTTGTGTGAGACAGCGCAGAATGACACTGTAATCCTCTATTCTGTTTTTAGAAAATCATTATAAATTGTACAAAAATGGTTATAAGATAAAAATTATATGCATAGACTCCTTAATGAGTCTAGTTTCAAATGAAATCAAATACAACACATTTTGAATTCTGTAAAATGAGAAATTTGATTCGTAGTGAAGAGTGGTCAGATTAGTCAAACAGTGAAACAGGGGAAATTTAAGAAAAATATGGTATTGATTGGCCAAACCTAAAATTCTGGAAATTTTATGGATGGAAGATATACGAGTCTATATTCAGGAAAAATTAACGGAAAGTGATTTGGAGTTTTGTAGCTCCAGTTATAAATAATTTAGTGACTATTGCTCAGGAAAAACAGCTTGTGCTGAATTTGAGATTGTGTTGTAAACCTTGATAAACTTGTTTTAGTTGCTCATAAGCTATTGATTAAACCCATACGTGAATTCTAAATTGTGATATTGGAAAATGATAGATGTAGATTCAGCCAAGACAGTGTGTATACGTGAAAGTATATGTGGTATGTGAAGTATATTTGGATAATTGTGATGTGAATACATGAAAATCTATATTTTGATTTAGGATTCGATGTGATGAATGTGAAAGTGTATATATGTGATAAGGCCTAATGGCCGATGTGATGAATGTGAAAGTGTATATATATGTGATAAGGCCTAATGGCCGATGTGATGAATGTGAAAGTGTATATATGTGATAAGGCCTAATGGCCGATGTGATGAATGTGAAAGTGTATATATATGTGATAAGGCCTAATGGCTGATGTGATGAATGTGAAAGTGTATATATATGTGATAAGGCCTAATGGCCGATGTGATGAATGTGAAAGTGTATATATATGTGATAAGGCCTAATGGCCGATGTGATGAATGTGAAAGTGTATATATGTGATAAGGCCTAATGGCCGATGTGATGAATGTGAAAGTGTATATATGTGACAGGGCCGAGTGGCCAACGTGATGGATGTGAAAGTGTATAAATGTGATAAGTCCCGAAGGGCATTTGTGTCAGTACTATATCCGGGTTAAAACCCCGCAGGCTTTATGCGAGAATATTATCACTGATTAATGTCCGTAAGCTTCGTGCTCGTACTATATCCGAGCTCTAAAGACCCGATGACTACGTGTGGGGATATTGTCCGGGTAAGACCCAATAACTTCGTGTGGAGATTATGTCCGGGTAAGACTTCGTAATAAGAATTGCTTATAAATATACTCAATGCGAAAGGTTAAACAGGTATGTACTCCAAGTTTATATGTGAGCTTGATTTGCACTAAATCATAAGGTAGTTATGTGATGCATACGAGAGCAATCTATGAGACTATTCCTATGATTATGTGACATCGGATCAGTGTGAGAGGTTATGTGAAATCATACGATATATCTGCCTATTGTATATGATGAGATTTGCATATTCGGTAAAGGGATGGTATGCCCGAAGGAAGAGTGAAATAAAAATACGAACAACTATGTTATAGTTTGATTGTTATCTGTCGACACTGCTTAAAACTTACTAAGCATTGTAATGCTTACTCCGTTTACTCTGTTTCCTCTATTTTATATATCTCATTGCGAAGCTACAGGCTCAGGGATCGTCAGCAACTAGTCACACTATCACTATCCACTGTTTGGTACTGCTATGTTTTGGATTATCTTATGGCATGTATAAAATAGACTAGTGGCGGAAGAATATTTTGGTTAATGTATATAGCCATGCGAAAATGGCTTATATATGTTTGAGCATAATGTTATAATCATTTGGTATGGAATGGTTAATCACTATCATAATTTTTGCTATTTATGCTAAAAGGGCTAGTTGAATCATGGAAACTATGAAATAGGTAAAGTCTACCTTAAAGGCAGATGCTGGCAGCAGCAGTGATGTAGATTTGGAAAATCACTAAAAATAGTAGGATTGGAATTAAATAATGAATAAATTATGTAAACGAACCTTGATGAATCTATTTTCATAGGAAAGTAACGAAACGATCATATGGATAGTATGTTAATAGATATTCAGGTTCTCGTGAGACAGGGCCAGAACGGTTTCTGGATTCCCTGTTCTGACTTTGGAAATTCATTATAAATTAACCAGAGATAATTATGAGTCATTCCATACATGTATAGATTTCTCTCTGAGTCTAGTTTCTATAGAAACAAACGGCATCAGTATTTAAGCTCTGTGCATGGAGATATCCAAGTCGTAATGCGCAAAGGTCAGTGTAGTCGATCCCTGTAACATGGGAGACTTTGACTAATAAACTGTACTAATTGGCCCAACCAAAAATTCTAGAAAAAAATATGTAGATGGGAATATGAGTGTATTTTTAGGGAAAAATTACGAAACTGATTTTTGAGTTGTGAAACTCAAGATATGATTTTTAAGGTGACAGTGTCGCAGTTAGCCAACTGCCTGGAAAATTTTAAAATGGACTGCGATAGTAAGCGAATTTAGTCTGTGAACCCCTCGTGTCCGACTCCGGCAACGGTCTCGGGTACGGGGTGTTACATGGCCGTGTGTCCTCAATTTTTTCTTGGGTGATAAATAGAGAGCTACGCGGGTTCGGGACACGGGTGTGTGTAACCACACAGCCTGCCCACACGGGCGTGTGGCCCCTGTTTAGTGAAAATTTTTTGAAGTTTTGTAAAATTTTCTAAAGTTCTCGATTTAGTCCCGAACCACTTCCAAAGCATGTTTTGGGCGTCGTAGGCTCGTATTAGGGACTTTATGATTAAATGAAAAAAGTTTTAATTTGGACGAAAATGTATAATTTGAAATTATATGTTTGTTCATATGATAAGTCTGGTAATGCCTTGTACCCCATTCCGGTATTGAATACGGGTAAAGGGTGTTACATTTAATGGTATTAGAGCTAAGGTTTAGTTGATTCTCGGACTAGTGTAGCATGTATAAGAGTCTAGCTATACATGCCATACATGAATTGTGATAGTGTGATGATTCTTGACAATTTCAAACTGTGTTTTCATATAGTAAATAGATCCTAGCCGAGCTGTAATGCACCGGTTCCCGCTCAAGGGGCAGTGTCATCTAAAAATAGACCTCCCACGGTTAGTCAGGGAAGAGCGGCTAGAGAAGCCTTCCTCCACATGATGAATGAGTGGTATTCAGAGTTTGTTCGAACAAATCCAAATGCTCAACATCCTCCACCCCCTCCTTATCCTTAACCAATTCCCGTAGTTCTCCAGGGTATGGATTTGGTAAAACTGAACAAGCCCTCGGTTGATAAGATTCAATAGCAAGGAGCTGAGGAATTCATGGCTAATGTAGATGATGACCCCAAGATAGCCAGGTTTTGGATTTAGAATACTATCAGAGTATTTAATGAGTTATCATGTACACCCGAAGAATGCTTGAAATATGCTATATCATTATTGAGGGACGCAGTATATCACTAGTGAAAGACACTAGTATCTGTGGTACCGAGAGAGTGGGTTACATGGGAATTATTTCAAAATGAATTTCGAACGAACTATATCAGTTAGCGGTTCATCGATCAAAAACGTAAAGAATTTCTTGAGCTGAAACAGGGCCGAATGTCAGTGACAGAATATGAGCGAGAATTTGTTAGGCTCAGTAAGTATGCCCGAGAGTGTGTTTCCTCTGAGGCTATTATGTGTAAAAGGTTCGACGATGGGTTGAATGAGGACATCCGATTGTTAGTTGGAATCTTGTAACTAAAAGAATTTGTTGTATTCGTTGAACTAGCTTGCAAAGCCGAAGAGCTAAGCAAAGAGAAAAGAAAAGCCAAGAGTGAGGCTTGAGATGCAAGAAAAAGGCTGATGAGATCTCATTCAAAGAAATCTAGAGAAATGTATTCTCGTTCGAACGTTTCAGCTGGGTATTCACACAGAGACCGCGGGAAACAATATTCGGGTCCTAAATCTCAAGCTACTTCGATGGCAAGTGTGGGTAATGTTAGGTCTAACAGACCTGAATGTCAGTGTTGTGGTAGATGACACCCGGTGAGTGTAGGATGAATGACCGAGCTTGTTTCAAGTGTGATTTTCAAGAGCATTTTATCCGAGATAGCCCTGAGGTGGCTGAGAAAGAATAATTTATGAGTGCAAAGCCGAGTAGTACTACCAATAAAGGTAGGCCACCGAGAAATACCAAGAATATAACTAACAGTAAAGGTGTGACGAAAGATACAGTCGTGAGATCTTAGGCCAGAGCACCTGTTAGAGCTTATGCCATTCGTGCTCATGAGGATGCGTCATATCTTGATGTGATTACTGGTACATTTTCTCTTTATGTTACTAATAATATTGCATTGATTGATCCTGGATCGACTCATTCTAATGTTTTTGTAGATTTGGTATCTAGTAAGAATTTGTCTTTTGAGTTTACTGAGTTTGAGATTAAAGTGTCAAACCCTTTAGGCAAGTATGCACTAGTTGATAAGGTTTGCAAGAATTATCCTTTGATGATTCGAGGTCACTGTTTTCCTGCTAACTTAATGTTGTTTCCATTTGACAAATTCAATGTTATTTTGGGTATGGATTGGTTGACATTACATGATGCCATAGTAAATTGTAGACAGAAAATGATTGAATTGAAATGTGAAAATGGTGAAGTTCTTTGGGTTGAAACTGATGAATCTAGTGAATTACCTGCTGTGATTTCGTCAATGATTGCTCAGAGGTACGTAAGGAAAGGTTGTGAAGCTTACCTTGCTTATGTGTTGAATACAAAAATGTCTGAATTGAGAATTGAATCAGTGCCAGTAGTCTGTGAATATGCGGATGTGTTTCCAGAGGAGTTGTAACTCCCAAAAAATATTAGGTTTTTATTTTTGTATGTTGTGTTGCTTAAGCATGTGCCTTTTCCAATGGTTTAGTGTCCTGAGAGGTGCTGGAGAGGTCCTGTGTTCAAGCCTTGGCTTATACTAAATTTTGGTTTTTGTTTGAGTTAAACCTGCCTCAAGTTAGTTGGTCTTTTGATAAACTGTAATTTATACATATTTTTACCCCATGTTTAACGCATTTTATGGATGATTTCCCATTGGAATTGGTGAATTCGATGCTCCTAATGCTTTAATTTCATGTTTTATACTTAGGAGAGCATAGGAGAGTGAAAGGAATGAGAAACGAGCCAAAAACAGAGAAAAATGGGCCAAAGTACAAATTCAACACCGCCTGGACCTCCTCACAGGGCAGACCACACGGTCGTGTCAATTTGGCAGATTCAAAGCACGACTCACACGGGTTTGTCATATGGGCGTGTCCCTGCCGAGCCCAAGTTGAGTCCAATTCGAAAAAGGACAATTTTAAGGGTTTCTAGGCATTCTAAAGCCCATAAATACACCCTAGTGGAGGAAAGTAAGGGGGACACACGGAGAGGAAGGAATGAATTACTCGAAGGAAGCTGATTGATCCATCTCAGAAGCCGGAGTCACCATCAAGACTAAAGATCTCTCTTCAATTTCCCTTCAGGTGTTTTGGGTTTTCCTTATGTTTTGTATACTTTATTATTCTACGATGTTTTCCATCTTAGTTATGAACTAAATCCCCTAAATACTTAAGGGGAATGAAACCTAAGACGAATCTTGTTATTATTTTCTGAATTGCATGATAAATATTTAACTTGTTCTTAATTATGTGTTCTTAACCCTGTCTAAGAGTACATTTGTCATAATTAAGCGGATTTGTTAGCGCGCCTAGACATAGGGTGAGAAGATTTTGCCGGATTAGGGTGAAACCTAATAAGGGGATCCATAGATCGAGTTAATGTAACCCTAGGGTGTTGATTAGAGAAAAGTCTCAATTATTCAATCAAGGCGGTAGACGTTATTAGTCTTGAATAAGGATAATAACATAACTTAGGGATCTTTACGAAACAAGTTAAATGAATAAATCATTCGATTAGGAGCCAGAATAACAAGTACAGTCTAAGTGGATTTTTCCTTAGGTATTGTCTTAATTCAATCATTTTCCAAAAGTAATCCCCCAATTCCATTCTCTGTGAATTCTTAGATTAGTTAATTAGTTAGTTAAAACAAAACCCCCTTATTCTTAGGCTGGATAATGAAAGATAGTCATTACTAGTACTTTTGGTTCCCTTAGGTTCGACAATCCGGTCTTGCTAAAACTATACTACTATTTGATAGGTACACTTGCCTGCATCGCGATAATAGTTAGTTTCAAGAACGATTAATTATAAATATTTAAAACTTATCTATCACACAAAATCGCGCGATCAAGTTTTTGGCGCTGTTGCTGGGGAACTAAGATATTAGGAATGCTCAATTTTTATTTCTTTAGCCATTTATTTTCCTTGCAATTTAATTTAATTTAATTTAATTATTATTTATTAATTTGCTTTTTCTTTCTCTTGTCAGGTTTTTATAGTTTATGACTAGAAGAAACCGGTCAGGACCACTACTTTTTGACGAAGAAATCGATTGCACAGTTAGTAGAAACCAAAGAGAAATAAGATGAAGCTTAAGATACACAGAGAACGAGCAAGAGAACGATACTCAATCCCCAACCGTAGAGATGGCTGAAAACCAAGACAATTAGCTACCTCCTGTAATTGCGGTTAATCAAAATCCTGCTCCACGCACTATGTATGATTATGCTAAACCTTCTTTAATAGGAACTAAATCAAGCATAGTTGGACCTGCTGTAGCTGCAAATACTTTTGAACTAAAACCTAACACTATTCAAATGATACAACAGTTTGTTCAGTTTGATGGTTTACAGGATGAGGATCCCAACGCTCACTTAGCAAACTTCTTGCAACCATACGATGCATTTAAAATTAATGGTGTTTCTGATGATGCCATTCGTCTTCAGTTATTCCCTTTTTCATTGAGAAATAAAGCTAAACAGTGGTTGAACTCATTACCATGAGGGTCAATCACTACTTGGGAACAAATGACCAAAAACTTTCTATTAAAATATTTTTCGCCAGCTAAAACGGCCAAATTACGTAATAATATCTCTTCTTTTGAACAGATGGACTTAGAAACTCTTTACAATGCATGGGAGAGATACAAGGACTTACTGAGAAGGTGCCCTCACCATGGGTTACCGCTTTGGCTTCAGGTTCAAACGTTCCGTAATGGCCTGAATCCTTCGACTCGGCAAATGGTTGGCGCAGCTGCTAGTGGAACCATCAATAATAAAACACTTGAAGATGCTTATGCGTTTATAGAAGAGATGCCACTGAATAACTATTAGTGACAAGTCATGAGGACAAAGCCAACAAAAACAGCCAGTGTTTATAACGTTGATTCGATCACCATGCTCTCTAATTAGGTAGAACTCTTGAATAAGAAAATTTATGGTTTTCTTAGTTCTTCACAGGTTCACCCAGTAATACAGTGCGAAGCAAGTGGAGGTGGAACAAGCTATTCAGAATACCAACCTTATGACCACAACATAGATAACGAGCAGTTAAATTACATGGGTAATAGTTCTCTATCTCAAAACAATCCATATAGTAACACTTACAATGCAGGTTGGAGGAACCACCCAAATTTCTCATGGGGAGGCCAAGGAAATCAGAGACCACCTCTGGGCTACCAACAACCACTCTACTAACAGCAAAAGAAGCTGAATCTTGAAGAGATGCTCTCAAAGTTTATATCGGTGTCAAAAACTCATTTTCAGAACACCAAAACAGCACTTAAAAATCAACAAGCGTCAATCTAAGGGCTCGAAACTCAGATAGGCTAGCTTTCTAAATTAATCTCCGAACGGCCACAAGGTAGCTTGCCAAGTAATATTGAACCCATCCCAAGGGAACAGCTCAACGCAATTAATATTCAAGATGACGAAGGAGTCGTTGAGCCTGAACCAGAATCGAGGTAAGAAACTGTGGTAAGCAAAGGTCAAGGTGAGGTAGGTCATAATAAAAACAAATCAGTGAATGTCGAGTATAAACCTCGTGCGCCATACCCCAACGCGACAAAGAAAGACTGCTCAGATGAACAATTTGGTAAATTCCTTAAACTCTTAAAAAAATTACACATTAACTTACCGTTTATTGAAGCTCTATCACAGATGCTAAACACAATGAAATTTTTAAAGGAGCTTTTAGCAAATTAGTGGAAGTTGGACGAGGTGTCGCATGTAGAGCTAAACGCAGTGTGCTCAGCTATTCTGTAAAATAAGCTACTGAACAAATTTAAATATCCAGGGAGTTTTACAATTCCTTGCTTAATTGTTAGTTTAGATGTTAATAATGCATTAGCTGATTTAGGGGCTAGTATTAACGTCATGCCCTACAAAATGTTCAAACAATTAGGTCTTGGGAAACCCAAACAGACTAGGATGAGCATTGAATTAGCAAATAAAACTATAATATCTCCTAGGGGTATTATTGAAGATGTGCTAGTTAAAATCGATAAATTTGTATTTCCCATGGACTTCATTGTTCTAGACATAGAAAAGGATAGAAACAATCCTTTAATTCTAGGAAGGCCTTTTTTAGCAACTGCTAAAATAATCATTGATGTTGGTATAGGTGAACTCACATTCTGTGTGGGAGACGAAACAATCACCCTTCAAGCTCGCAATTCTGGCAACACATCAGAAATTGAAGGTGATTGTTTAACCCATTCTACAAAAATTGACAATATGGTACAACCTACTTTGCAGGAAATGAGTCTGAAGGAAGCACATGAGTCATTCTCAAGAAATAGTAGCGGACCTACTCATGAAGAATGAAGGTTGCAAATAGAGGAGCTAGATGAATGGCGAACACATAAACCAATAACACACGATAAACCAAAACTATGCTAGAACGAGCTCGATACCTCTCCAAATCAACTTAAGGTTGGAGATAAAGTCTTACTAGATCCCGCAAATCCTTACATTATCACTGCCAGACTGAATGAAGAAATCCCTCTTACGGTACTTAGTATTTTTCCATTCGGTACAGTTAAGGTAAGTCACCCCAAGTTCAGCACTTTTAAAGTAAACAACACCCGTTTAAAACCTTATTTTGATGAGATTGATAGTAGGAATGAGGAGTATAAACTCCTCGAACCACCATGACCATTCAACGGAGACGTAAGTCGAGCTTAGGCTATAAATAAGCACTTCTCGGAAGGCAACCCGAGCACTAACTGTATTAACTTCTTTAAAATTTAGTCTTTAACACCTAACTTACTAATAGAGCTCTTAAATACAGGTCTTCCACAAAGACATGGCCAAGCAAACGGGCATGCTTAGGGTCGTGTGAAAATAGGGAAATGATTTTCCCAACACGGGCTACGATAAAATGCCATGGCCGTGCGACATGGCCGTGGTCAAACCTGCCAAAACAACACGGCGTGCGACACGCCTGTGTGGAAGAACCGTGGGTGACCCTATTCTAGTACCCTTGGTTGAACCTGTTAGATTGACACGGGCGTGGATCTACCTACATGGGCATGGGAGAAGCAAACAACGCTAGACACGACCGTGCGACACGACCGTGTGCACCCACATGCCTAAGGAACACGGGCGTGTACTAAATGTTAAACGTGCCCAAACTTAAAATTCGCGAATCACACGGGCTGAAATTGGGGAACACGGGCGTGTTACCTGGCTGTGTGCCCCAAAATCTATAAATAGGCTACACTATTCATTGTCTTCTTCACCCAAAAACCATAACCCTAGCCGCTGGAAGTCTACACGCCCTCCCTGCCATGCCCATGCGCCGCTTCCAACTTCATTTCTGACGCCTACTCCTTTATTTTTTAGCGTTTGTTCATTCTTTTCCCTTTAAATCCACTGATTTTTAATGCTATAATCTTCATGTATCTCACACTATGCTATCATTCAAGTTTCATTTCTTTTAGATTAGTTATCATTCATTCCATATGACATATTTTTATAAAACTCTCATGCCTTATTCACTTATTCTAAATCAATATTCATAGTTTTCAATTGCTTCTTGTTATTTACCATTACAACTCATGCCATGTGCTAAATTGATGCTCTTTATATTTCCATTAAATGCCTAGCCATTTTTACTCATATCACCATGCTAGTGCTATAAAAGTATGCCATTGAACTTATTGTTTGAATTAGTTTTAGTAGTTGTGGCTGAAATTATGATTTTTATTTAAAAATTTCCTAGTTTTACTTTGACCACTCATCAAGACAACTTGATGATTCTATTTGTAGGTACCATGTCATCTTCACGTGGTAAAAAGGTCGCTGTCCCTACTTTAAAGAAAAGGAAAGGAGCGTTATCTTCCTCGGGTCCTACCACAAAAGTTCGTCACCCTTTCTTGAGGATCCCCATCAGGCCCCAAGAAGAACTATTCCAAATACTTTGGGCCCGACCTTTAATTACAGGCCGCTGCATCGACTGGGCTGCGGTAGAACAAGTTCAGTTGGCTGAAGCAATTCGGGCCCTCCTAATCATCGACCCTTGGGAGCTTTTCTTTGGGATCATCGAGCCAACGTATCTCTAGCTTACGATGGAATTATGCTCCAAATTTCATCTTCAGACAATGATGACGAACTACGATGATCTTGGCACGGTCCAATTTCACCTAGGCAGATTAGTCCGCCAGCTTAGTGTCCCAGAATTCGGTATGGCACTGGGTTTATATACAAAGGAATTCAAGGAGGAGAATGACTTACATACTCTCAACCGCCACATCCATCGTTCTCCTTCACGGTGCTGGGACGTTCTAGTACCAGGTGGTGCCACCTACAATCGTAGCTCCTCCAATGCATCGGCTCTCCCTCCATCTCTGAGGTACCTACACGCCATTTTGGCTCACACGATTATAGGAATGCGAGAGAGCACCGACGTCGTTAACACTCACGATGCCTATGTTTTATGGTGTATGTCGCGCGGGCACGTCATCGACCTTGCCCATTTCATCGCCCTCGCGATTTAGCACCAGACGGAGCGGCATAGGAAGGGGGTCATCTCCATTGGCCCCTATGTTACTCAGTTGGCTCGACACTTCAGGCTCCTCAGCACCGCAGCCCAAGAATCATCCTTAACCCTCATTGGCCAGATGTTTCCACAAGGCATCTCGAGCATGCTTGGCATGAGGATGATTGAAAAGTACCGAGGAACCTACCCTCGTCAATATCGTCTTGCCCAATCTACCGAGGAGGAAGCCTACGAGGACATCCCTGATGATGTCCCTCCACAGCATGAGGACCCACCGTCTCAGCCACCACCACCCTCTCTTTAGTTCATGCGGCAACTTCATATGCGGACATCTCTGAGCGCCTCACTCGATTCGAGCGCCAGTGTTTTCAACGATTTGATAACATTGATGCTACTCTACAGTAGATTTGTCAGCACCTCCACATCTCATCGCCAGTCCCACCTCGTGAACCATCCAGCGATGAAGATGTTTAAAAATATTTATTTATTATTTTATGTTTTTTAATTTTTATTAAAACTACTTTTTATTTTTTATTAGACTTTAGAATTTTATTTTTAATCATCAATTTTAGTTATTTCTTTATGAGTAATTATTCTTCCTAATATCCCCTAAAAATGTTTCTTATTTTATCACAGTTATATAGAGCTTCTAAGCTCATCATCGCATAGGAACTAAAAGCTCCATCGGGGAAGGTTCTCTACGATTGCCATGTCCTGATCGACCACGACCATAGCTACCACTAGATATAATATTCTTTTGGCGCAGGACTTATGGACTAATGAACCTCTACCACCGCCAGAGTATCCTCCTCCACTCTCGCACCGATTACTCTCCAAAACTCTTGTTCGAGGAATTTATCATACAGGAAGTTTCACTTCTCCCCCTATCTTACGATTGCAAATTTATTTTTTCCTATCTATCTTTGTACATTGAGGGCAATGTACATCTTAGGTGTGGGGGGTGTTTATTTCATTATCAAAAAAATCCCTGAATGACTGCCTTGTTCTCTTGAAAAGCTCTCATATCATATTTAGGATAAATTTTGATTGATTTATGATTTTGATTGATATATCTTGAATTAAAACATAGGCATTTATGTATTGATTGTTTAAACGTTAGGACATTAGAGAATCAAGCATGATAAGTTGATTTTTAAGAATTTAAAATCTTAGGTTGCTTCCTCAAAGTTTAGGTATTACTTTGAGTTTGAATTCACAAGTTCTAAACATCAAAAAAGCCATAATTTTTATGAGATTTTTGAGCCTTTTGAGCATCTATTAATTCTTTCACGCTTACTTTTATTATTGCTTTGAGTGCGTCAGTATTGAACTGTTATTCTAGAACTTGCTTGATTATGCCTTCAAGACCACACCATTTGATTTGATACGTCAAAATGATCAAGGCACTTAGGATTAAACCACTCATGTCATGAAAAGCCTACCTCCACGATTAACCCTTAGTAAACCCCGTTGAGCTAACAAGCCATTTCTTGTATTACGCTTAATATTAACCCTTAACCCATTATTGTTGAAATCCCTTAAATTAATTTGATCCCAATTTTTTGTCGAGATTAGAATTGAAGTAGTTGCTTAGCTAAGTTTTATTCTACTTTGTATTTAACTTGTTCTTAAAAAAATGTGTATACATCTTAATAGTAGTAATCTTCTGAGCTAAAGAAGTTAAAATTCTATATTTTGAGAAAAGCTCTGTTGTACTTAATTGATGACTAGCCATTTTTCTAGTTAGGCAAATTTTCAAGTCAATCTCGATTCTAACCTTTTCTTTCAGCTTGTGACCACACCCCCTAACCAAGCCTCATTACAACCCTCTAAAGACCTTTTGATTGATGTATCATCTCAATTTATAGTGGTGGAGATTTGATTTTCATGCAATCCTATGGTAATAACTTTTCATTATTGACTAGTTAGTGCTTCAATTATTGTCTTTAAACACCTCGGGTGATTTGAGTGAATCTTTAGTGAGGATGTGAAACTCTGTGACATTCTGAATGAAAGGTAATTACATAGATGACGGGAGACACCTATGTTTGCATGATTAAATACTCAATTTGGAATGTTTGAAACTTTTATGTTCTTTTAGTTGAATTCTCAATGTATGATTACCTATGGATTATTTTGAGATATTATCAATAGAAATTATAATTTGAGAAGAATTTATTTTGATTATGAGTTGAGAATTTTGCTTGAGGACAAGCAAATGCTTAAGTGTGGGGGTATTTGATAAACCGTAATTTATACATATTTTTACCCCATGTTTAACGCATTTTATGGATGATTTCCCATTAGAATAGGAGAGAATAGGAGAGCGAAAGGAACGAGAAATGGGCCAAAAATAGAGAAAAATGGGCCAAAGTACGAATTCAACATGGCCTAGACCTCCTCACACGGGTAGACTACACGGTCGTGTCAATTTGGTAGATTCGAAGCACGACTCACACGGGCTTGTCCTGCTAGCCCAAGTTGAGTCCAATTCGGAAAAGACCAATTTTGAGGGTTTCTAGGCATTCTAAAGCCTATAAATACACCTTAGAGGAGGAAACCAAAGGGGACACACGGAGAGGAAGGAAGCCAATTGATCCATCTCAGAAGCCGGAGTCGCTATCAAGACTGAAGATCTCCCCTTAATTTCCCTTCAGGAGTTTTGGGTTTTCTTTATGTTTTGCATTCATTATTCTTCTGAGATGTTTTCCTTTTTAGTTATGAACTAAATCCCCTAAATACCTAAAGGGAATGAAACCTAAGACGAATCTTGTTATTATTTTCTAAATTTTATGATAAATATTTAACTTGTTCTTAATTATGTGTTCTTAATTCTTATTCTTATATTCCAGGATACTGATTCAAGATAAGCTCTTATTCAGAGGAGAAATAGACCATGTCTAATAGTACATTTTTCATAATTAAGCAGAGTTGTTTGCGCGCCTAGACATAGGGTGACAAGATTTTGCCAGATTAGGGTGAAACCTAATAAGAGGATCTATAGATCGAGTTAATGCAACCCTAGGGTGTTGAATAGAGAAAAGTCTCAATTATTTAATCTAGGGAGTAGACGTTATTAGTCTTGAATAGGGATGATAACATAACTTAGGGATCTCTACGGAACAAGTTAAATGAATAAGTCATCCGATTCGGAGCCAGAATAACAAGTACAGTCTAGGTGGATTTTTCCTTAGGTATTGTCTTAATTCGAAGATTCGAAGATTGATTTGCAATCTGGGTATTATCAGTTACGAGTTAGAGATTCTGGCGTTCCTAAGACTACTTTCAGAATGAGATATGGACACTATGAGTTTTTAGTGATGCCGTTTGGGCTCACTAATGTCCCAGCGATTTTCATGGATCTGATGAATTGGATATTCAGAAAGTATTTAGATCGATTTGTAGTGGTGTTCATAGATGATATTTGTAACACCCCAAACCCGGCCTAGACGTTATGACCGGATCTGATGTGCCACATCGAAGCGTTCAAAACATTCCGTATTACTTAGTTGGAAAACTTAGTTGGTGTTGTAAAAGACACTTTTAAAAGTAGGTTAAAGTGAATGGAAGCTGTGCACCAGGTAGGAAACTGGGAAGAAGAGGAGGTGAGTCCGTCAGACTGCTTAAGTACCAAGCTCCCTTCGGATCCAATCCTAGACATGCACACCGCCATTGCCACACTCTAACATCTCGTATAATTTTGAGAAAACCGTTTGGTTAGGTCCATCTTAAGAAAATGATTAAGGTTGAAAACGTTTTCTTAGCGGAAGTCTTACTTGTATTCGTGTTATTTTGAAATCACTTAATGTTTTTGAAAACTCATCCTAAAGCTAATCTATTTCGTTAGTTATCATAGATCAGTTTTATCATAATATAATTAAATAATAAAGAAACAACCCAAACCATAAAAACAATTAGCGGCCTTATTACAAAAAAAACCCAAAACCATAAACGAAAATATGGAAAATCTAGTTCACCAGAAGAAAATGAATTTGCAGAAAACGTGTGGCCACTCCGAATCCCGCCCAGCTCCAAGTCCACCAACTAGGGCTCACCTGTAAGGATGGAAGAAAAAGGGGTGAGTTTGGGAAAACTCAGTGCATACAGAAACCCATCTAAAGCCCAAATCAGCTCGAGCCCATTGGGCCTAAGCCCCATTCAGATAACAGTACACAGTGGACCGAAGCCCTTTTCAGAATACAGTAGCAAGGCCTTAGCCCCTTTTTACATAACAGTGTGGCCCATAGGCCCAGTTCAGTAACATAGGTAACAATAGTAGTAATGCATGCAAACCCATCTGGGGAGACTACTCAACCCACCAACCGCTACACTGCCCCGTACCAGCCCTACACTCCATGTGGGGAATATCTCAACCCACCCAGCTCTACACTCCACAGTTGCAGCAACGCTGCTCAAATATCAGTAAGTTGAGGCAAAGCCTCCAGTACGTGGATGAACCACTTTCAATACTTCCTCCATCAATACCCCAATCCCATGCAACAGATATTAATAAAGCATATCATGTACAATACAGTATTAATCAATCATGCAGTTTAGCTAATTTAAACCCTAGGGGTATTTCGGTAATTATGCTCTTTAGGGGTAATTTCGTACTTACGCAACTACACAAGTTATTTCAGTAATTTTTAGCCGTTTTATGCAATTTGGTTCCACCATCTAACTAACATGCTACTTTGCCCATCTCTTACCCATATTGGTCCGTAAGCCCATTGGGCCCAATTTTGGCCCATCAAGGCCTTCTTTTTCCGAAGTACGTTAAGACGTCACACAAACTTACTTATCACCTTGCAGTGCTAGATCTAACAATTACTCTACGTCTTTGAGAGCATTCGCATACTCACAAGCCCATGAAATGCCGGAATTTCAGCATTTCGGCTTTTGCCGAATTGAACTAAGAAAGGGTGTTCGGTACACACCTGATTCGCGACGACTGCTACTGAGATCTCTTCCGATGTCCTACAATTGATTAGCACAGTTCCTATTTACAAACCATAATCACTAAACCCCAAAACTTACTTATCCATGATCGAACCATGTCCCTAAAAGCCTTTGAAACCTTACTTTTTTGCCAAAATCGATAGCTAGCTCCGGATCCGATTGCTCCAACAACCCACGCCTTCAATCCAACACTTAAGAAGACACTAATCATTGACAGAAAACGTCAGTTAAAAACCCTTGGAGCCACATGCCCAAATCGACAGCCTCCCTAGATTTTAGGGAATTCGACTTTTCCTAACTTTGTAAAATATGACCAGATCTGAGATGATGAACACTTACCCCTTACTCCTCTTTGATCTCCATGCAATCTGATGCAGATTTATCTTTCAAACGACGGTAGAACTCGACTCCCAAAGTTTTGAAGTTTCGGCTATAAGCCCCCAAATCTATGGTTTTTCAGCTTTTGGGTGATGAAGGAGATGACAATGTGGAACTATAACCTGGATTTAGAATTGCCGACAGGTCTCTAGAGTTCAGAAAGAATAATCGTTGATTAATGGAAACACAATGTTAAAGGGTTTGGCTCTGAAGAAATCAGTACCTGTAATGTGTGTTCAAGATTTCGGCTTTTATGGATTTGGCAAAAGTATTGATGAACAGCAGAATTGATGAATAGTTTTGAAGAAGAAAAATAGAAAAAGAAGAATAGGGGAAGTGGTAGTTTCAGCTAGAGAGGAAAAAGAGAGAAAAGAAAAACCTTGTGATGTTTGAGCAGAAAGGAACGGCACCACTCAATACCCTAGGTGCCGAAATACTAACCTCATAACCCTCTGCCAATTTTTCCCCCTTCAATTCCCAAAATTCGGCCAACTCCTAACCTCTCTCCTAATCCCTTAAATCTCTCCCCTTATCACTCCTTAATCCAAGCGTTTGGACTGATCCAAACTCTCCTTTAGCAGAATCCACCTGGACTCCAACACTACCCCTCCTGCACTTAAAAATAAATGCATCTATTTGTCAACACAGGGAATCGATCCCATGCCTCCCTCAAAGCTCCACACGCCACCTTTTTAGGAGCCTAGTGGCGTCACCCTGGCCACTTTACCAAGGCTCTTTTTGTGATGCAATTTACCCATCACTCCACTTAAGGGCCACTTAGCCAGAACCCCTAACTCCTACGTCCAAAAATTCAAAAATTCAACCGGGTTTTGGCCAACACTTGGGCCTTCCATAAGCCCATTTACCTACTCAAAATATTAATTCCACATCCAAATACAAAATTTTAAAATCTTTACAAAATATTGAAAACCGCGAATAAATCCGAAAATCAGGATGTTACAGTATTCTGATTTATTCTCACAATGAGTCTGAGCACGTCGAACACTTGAGGTTAGTACTTTAGATTTTGGGAGATAATCAGTTGTATGCAAAATTCAGTAAATGTGAATTCTGGTTAAAGGAAGTCAGCTTTTTGGGGCATGTTGTATCCGCTTCGGGTATTAGAGTTGATCCGAACAAAATTTCAGCCATTCTTGATTGGAAACCTCCGAGGAATGTTTCTGAAGTTCAGAGCTTTTTAGGACTCGCGGGGTACTATCGACGATTCGTTAAGGGTTTCTCGATGATTGCAACACCGTTGATGAAACTACTCTGGAAAGATATCAAGTTTGAGTGGTCAGAGAAGTGTCAGACAAGTTTCGACCAGCTGAAAACCCTTTTGACGAAGGCTCCTGTATTAGTTCAGCCAGAGTCTGGTAAAGAGTTCGTAGTCTATAGCGATGCTTCTTTGAACGGTTTGGGTTGTGTGCTGATGCAGGAAGGTAAAGTTGTTACATATGCTAAAGCCTCACGAGAAAAATTATCCAACTCATGATATCGAGCTAGCTGCGATTGTGTTTGCTCTTAAAATTTGGCATCATTACCTGGTTGGAGAGAAATGCCATGTTTATACTGATCACAAAAGCCTAAAATATTTAATGACTTAGAGAGACTTGAATCTGAGACAACGACGGTGGCTTGAATTATTAAAGGATTACGAAATTGTCATTGACTGTCATCCAGGTAAGGCAAATGTGGTGGCTGATGCCGTAAGTCAAAAATCTCTATTTGCTCTTCGAGCAATAAATGTACATCTGTCTATTTCTGCTGATGATGTGCTGGTAGCGGAATTAAAAGCAGAACCAGTGTTAATATAGCAAATTTGTAAAGCACAGAAAATCGACAAAGAATTGGTTGCTAAATGAGCTCAATGTGATTCTAATATGGGTTCAGAGTTTCAAATTGACGACAATGATTGTTTAAGATTCAGAGGTCGATTTTGTGTTTCGAGAAATTTAGAACTTACTGCGATGATTTTGAGTGAGGCCCATTGTAGCCGAATGTCGGTCCATCCTGGTAGCACGAAAATGTACAACGATCTAAAAAGACAATTTTGGTGGCATGGTATGAAAAGAGACATTTCTGACTTTGTTTCTAAATGTTTGATATGTCAACAAGTGAAAACGGAGCATCAGGTGCCTTCAGGATTATTACAGCCGATCATGATACCTCAGTGGAAATGGGATCGAGTAACGATGGACTTTGTATATGGTTTACCATTGACACAGAGCAAGAAAGACTCAATCTAGGTTATTATTGATAGATTGACGAAGTCCTCTCATTTTATCCCTGTTCGTACAGAATTTTCACTCGATAGATTGGCAGAATTATATGTTTCTCAAATTGTTCGACTACATGGAGTACCTACTTCTATTGTTTCTGATAGAGACCCTAGATTTACATCCTGATTCTGGAGAAAATTGCATGAAGTGTTGGGTACTAAGCTACATTTAGCACTACTTTCCATCCCCAGACAGATGGTCAATCTGAACGAGTTATTCAGCTACTCGAAGATATGTTGAGATGTTGCATTCTCGAGTTCAGTGGTTCGTTGGAACGATATTTACCTTTGATTGAATTTTCATACAACAATAGCTTCCAATCAAGATGGCACCATACGAGGCTTTATACTATCGCAAATGCCGCACACCATTGTATTGGACCGAACTCAGTGAAAATAAGATATACGTGGTTGATTTGATTAGAGAAGCTGAAGAAAAAGTGAAAGTGATTAGTGATAATTTGAAGGTAGCATTGGATCGTCAGAAATCATATGCAGATTTGAAACGCAAAGATATTAAGTATCAAATTGGTGATAAAGTATTTTTGAAAGTCTCACCCTAGAAAAAATTACTCCGATTTGGCCGTAAGAGCAAATTGAGCCCAAGATTTATTGGACCGTACGAGATAGCAGAACGGATAGGGTCGATTGCTTATAGATTGGTTCTGCCACCTGCACTCGCAAAGATTCATAATGTGTTCCATGTATCGATGCTTAGACGGTATAGATCGGATCCTTCACATGTGGTTGGTTTATCTGAAGTTGAGATTCAATCGGATTTAAGCTATAAAGAAGAACCGATCCATATCTTAGCTTAAGAAGTGAAAGAATTGCGAAATAAGAAGATTTCTTTAGTAAAAGTATTATGGGTCAAACATGGAGTAGAAGAGGCTACTTAGGAGCTCGAAGACTCTATGAAAGAATGTTATCCAAATTTATTCACTGGTAAGATTTTCGAGGACGAAAATTTTTAAGTGGGGGAGAGTTGTGACAGCTCTAATTTGACCTTAGTCGGAATGTGGTTTCGGGACCACAAAACTGAGTCATAAAATTTATTTAAAATTTATTTGCATATCTTCTATGTGTGATAGTGCATGTGTGAAAATTTGATATTTTAATTTAGTCTTATGAATGTGAATTTTACTTGAAAGGACTTAGTTGTGAAACTTAGAAAATATGATAGGTAAATTGTAAGGATCAAATAATTACAAAGTGGGAAAGCTTGGGTTTGCATGTCAAAATGCCCAAAATTCATTAATGGCTGGCCAAGTAATGATGTTTCTCCCACTAAGTTAAATTTATTATAATTTTATGTTGGCAAATGGTTAAAATAATCTAAATAAAAAAATGAATTAATAGGAAAAGATGAATAAAATAAGAAAAGAGAGAGAGAGTAGTCATCTTCTTCCTCTTGCAAACCGTAACTTAAGGGAAAGAAGAGGGAAATTCTCAAGGACATTCGGCCATCCTAAGGGTTGATTAAGGTAGGGTTTCATGTTAATTCTATTAAATTAAATGAAAATTTAATTAGTAGTCAATGTTTTATTATAACCCACATGTTGATATTTTACTTAATTAGGTGACAAAATGGGCATATGGTTAGATTGGATAAATGCTAAGAGGATGGTCTTTTTGATGTTTTAGATAGAAATAGTAGAAAGGTGAAAAAGGAGCTAGATAAATAGATATATGTGAATTTAGATGATGTTATGAATAAATGTGAAGCTTATGCTAGTTTAGAAAAATTCGGTCAAAGTGTTCATGAGATGAAACTATGTGTTAAATGACAAATGGTGAGTAATTGCTATTTTGATAGTGATAATGTATTCGGCCTTGAGGCATTAGATAAACATTTGTTGAAGTTTTAATGTCTTGAACAATGACGGTTGTAAGATGTAGTGGAAATCATTAAATTATATATATGAGAAATTAGCAAGGGTGGTTGCCGTATGTACAAATATATATGTTTGTTTATTTGAATTAATGATTGGATTATTAATAGTAACGTGATCTTAGGTGGTCAATAGCTGAATAGCTTAAAAACATAAGGTAGAAAGATCAAATCTTACCGTGTGGTTCTTGTGATAAAAAATCATTAATATTATGGGATATAAATAACTAGCAAGGTGCTTAAATTAGTTAATTTATTTATTTTAGCTCAAGAACCCAAATGAGGGGAATCAAGCAAGGGCAAAGCAGAGAATATCGAGTAGCCGATTGGAACCGTTTCATCCAACACAAAGTAAGTCTATAAGCAATTAAGCTTGGTTGTTCTATACATAATTGGTGTATGCATATCGTGAAGGAATTACTCTCGTTAATGTATTCTTTTAATTGAAAGGCATGTGACCGATTATACTTAGTTAATTAAATAAATCACTTTGTTAAAACGAAATGACTTTGGCACTACGTGCGCGAATTTGAATGGCACTATGTGTGCGAATTTGTATGGCACTATGTGTGCGGATTTGTATGGCACTATGTGTGCGGATTTGAATGTCAATATGTATGTGAATTACTAAGGCACTATGTGTGTGGGTTAACATGGCACTATGGGTGCAAATTTCCTTGCTTGAGCACTACGTGTGCAAAATTGGTTGTTGATAAAATAAATGCAGGAACTAAATAAAGGGCAAAAACTATTGTCCGAATTAGATATTGGAGACATGAAAATGGAAACATAGGTACATGAACGCATCTATTTCATCGTTGTTAAATATCGTAGGAAGGAATTAAGGTATTCGGTTATATAATACTTTGAGTTAATAGTAAGACTTGACTAGTAGTTGAATTGATAATTTCGATAATCTATGGACCTTTCTAGTTTCTAGATCGACATATTCAGTTAATTGTTTGCATTATATGGCTTACGACTTACTGGGTTGAAAACTCATTTGGTGTGTTTAATTGTCTCTTATTTAAATTTCTTTTTGATCCGTTTCATGCTCGGGACCATCCTCTAAGTCATCACACCTGCCTGCAACGTTTTGGTACCCCTTCTTAGTTAATCCTAAGTTAACATTATGGCATGTATAGGATAATATTTTGGGAGATTTTTTTGTTTTGATAGCATTGTACGTAAAGGCCATGAGAAAATGGCTTATCTTTCATGCTTAAATTCGATTTTGTTGGATTATGATTAAGCTCTTTGTGGTTAATTGGAAATGTGTTATGGTGGAGTGGTATTTTTTTTATATTTATTATGAGTGTCAAATTTGTTTAATGACTTTGAATGTGTGAAGTGGGTTGATTCGATTTTTTCTTTGCATATTGAATGGATTATTTGAATTTCGATTGTTGTATTGGTTAATGTGTTATATGTGATATGGCATTGAAAGTAGTTTAGTTATATCCAAACATGTATATGTTTGTTTTAATATGTTCACGGCTTGGTATGGGTGATTCATGTTTTCGAATATATATATATGTTTGTAGTTAAGGACATACCCTTATGAAGTTAAATTGTAATGTGAGATTGTTTGAAAGTTACATAATCATATACTATAGATTCGGTTATAAGATAAATCTATATGGAATGGGTATGATATATCTACGATTCAATATTTACTTATATAAATACTTATGTATATGAGGAAATGGTTTATGATAATGTGTTTCGGTTATATAATAAATAACGATGTGTTTTGTGATATAAAATGTTATGCACTAATAAATATAAATGCATGTTGTTATATGAGGTATATTCGGTGTGTACTTTGTGTGTAATATAATTATGGATATTGACTTATAAAATTTATATGTTTTAATATTATACTAGAATGTGTCTAAGTTACAATCGGCTATGTGATATTAATAATTGTTTGGTTTAAAAGTTAATCCAAGTGTGTGCATGTATTTTTTTTAACAAAAAGATATTTTGTTCAAGTAATACCTTTAATCCCAATCTGGCGACGGATACGGGTTAGGGGTGTTACAGCCTCGTACCTATTTTCGGTCTTTGGTACGTTTAAAGGGTGTTACATTTAGTGGTATCAGAGCTACGGTTTAGTCAGTTCTAGGACTACTGTAGAGAGTATTGAGTTTCACTATACATGCCATTATACGAACGTTGATAGTGTGACATCTCCTAACTGTTTAATTGTCTTTAAATATAGAAAATGTCTTCCACTCAAGCACAAGATGAGTCCGAGGGAGCCGAGAGCAATGCTCCAGCTTTCGTACAATGAGCCATTTCTAGTAGTAATAGAAGGCTTATGTCTGAAGGCTGGGAAGAGGCCAAAGTTAACTTCTTTGACATAATGGACGAGTGGTTTGGGGATAATTTGAGAAATCGCCCCAACATACGACGACCTCCCCCGCCCCCTAACCAACCTGATGAGGAATTGCCATTAGGTATTGGCACCTATAAGAATTGGTAAAGCCCCTGTAGACAAGATTAGAAAGCATGGGGCTGAGAAATTTAGAGCTAAGATTGATGAAGATGCTGAACAAGACGAGTTCTGGCTCGAGAATACTACACGAGTATTGGACGAATTATCGTGCACACCTGAAGAGTGTTTAAAGTGTGTTGTATCTCTTCTAAAGGATACTGCATACCACTGGTGGAAGCCTGTATCTTCAGTGGTACCAAAGGAAAACTTCATTTGGGAATTTTTCCAAGAAGAGTTTAAGAAGAAATACATCAGTCAAAGGTTCTTGGATTTGAAGCAGAAGGAGTTCCTGGAACTCAAACAAGGAAATAAGATGGTATATGAATACAAAAGGGAATTCGTGAGACTAAGTCAGTATGCAACTGAATGGGTCCAAACAGAGTCAGAAATGTGTAAACGCTTTGAGGAAGGTCTGAATGAGGAAATCAAGTTATTGATTGGGATCCTTGAGATACGAGAGTTCGCTGCATTAGCTAATCGAGCCAAGAAGGCCGAGGAGCTTAATAATGAAAGGAAACAAGCAAAGAGAGAAGCTCGAGTTTCGAGTAAGAGACCTAGTGAAAAGACACTCTCATTTCTCATAAATAAATCAATGAGTCAACATGAACGCTCCACTTCATTGGTAGGATATTCACGTAGAGCGAGAATCTCTAAATGACGTAACCAGAAGTCTACCTCCCCGATGGTGACTAGTGTGGGGAGTGTAGATGATCAAAAGCCGAAGTGCAAAAGCTGCAACAAATTTTGCTTCGGAGAGTGCCAAATGAAGAGTGGTGCATGCTATAGATGTGGTTCTCTTGACCACTTCCTCAGAGACTGCCCTGAGTGAACCGATAAAGAGGTGGAAGTAGCCCTGAAGTCGAGTGCTCCTATTCCACGAGGTAGACCTTTAAGGTATCCTGGAAGTGCTAGTGGCAGTCGAGTTCCGGCCAAAGCCCTGGCAAGACTAAAAAGGATTTGAACTTGCAGCAACAAAGATGGTTGGAACTGTTAAAAGACTATGAGCTTGTGATTGATTACCATCTGGGTAAGGCGCATACAGTCGCTAACACGTTGAGTAGGAAGTCGTTGTTTGCTTTGAGGGCTATGAATACACCACTGACTTGGTCCGATGATGGTTCGATTCTAGCCGAGTTGAAAGCTAGACCAACTTTTCTTCAACAGATTTGTGATGCTCAGAAAGTTGATAAAGAGTTGCAAGTTAAGAGAATTTAGTGTGAGTCCAGTAGTGAACCGGATTTTCTGAGTGACTCCAATAGTTGTTTGAGATTTTGTGGTAGGATTTGTATTTCGAAGGACACTGAGTTGATTCGGAATATTTCACATAAGGAGCACAATGGTTGTTTGTCAGTTCACTCGGGCAGTACAAAAATGTATAATGACTTGAAGAAAATGTATTGGTGGAATAGTATGAAAAGAGATGTCTCAGAGTTTGTATCGAAATGCTTAGCTTGTCAGCAAGTAAAGGCTGAACACCAAGTACCTTCAGGTTTACTTCAGCCCATCATGGTTCTTGAATGGAAATGGGATCGAATTACTATGGATTGTGTGACAGGTTTGTCTTTGACCCGGAGAAGGAAAGATGCCATATGGGTTGTTGTAGATCAATTGACAAAGTCAGATCATTTTATTCTGATACACACTGACTATTCACTTGATAAATTAGTCGAGTTGTATATTTCTAAAATATATTGATTGTATCGGATAGAGATCTGAGGTTCACTTCACGATTTTGGAAAAAGTTAAAAGAAGCTTTGGGTACAAAACTAAATTTTAGCACTGCTTTCCATCCATAGACTGATGGTCAGTCTGAGCAAGTAATTCAGACCCTTAAACATATGCTATGATGTTGTGTTCTTGAATTTCAAGGTAATTAGGAAAAGTACTTACCGTTGGTGCAGTTTGCCTACAACAACATTTATCAGTCGAGTTTGAAAATGACGCCTTATGAGGCATTATATGGGCTTAAGCAGGGATTTAAATAGCAACCTGATATCGAAATAGCAACCATTATATAGCGGTAGAGCGTAACGCCCCAATTTTTGGGTTTTCTGTGTTTCTGTGATTTTGAAAATTTGTGTGTGCTCTGGTTGGTTAAAATATATATTTTAGTAGGTTAGTGGGCCTTTGGAAGGCTCAAACTTAAGCTAAATCTGTGGTAGTCTTCGGAATTTTAATTTTATGAACACGTGATGCAATTGGCGTTTGGGCTTTTAAGAGTAAAGGGGTAAAAGATGACACAAAAAGGAGTGTGGTTTAGTGTCAAGGTGGCGCCACTTAGAGGACAAGGAAGTGACGCCATAAAGGAAGCAAGGGGTCCAAGGTTCAAGTCTTGGCTCTTGCAATATATTTTGGTTTTTCTTTTCAATAAATCTGGAAACAAGTAAGTGCGCTTTAAAGTTTAATGTGTTGGATTTATGACATAAATGAGTTGATGGCCTACTGGTGGTGGCGTGAGTCGGCATGTGAGAGGACTTTAGTTCGAATACCTTGGCACGCAAAGGCTGATTATTTTGCTATGTTGGGACGGCAAGAGTTGGTGTTGGTTTTAAACTCTGGTGATGGAGGGATCCCACATCGGGAAGCTAACATAAGAGCAGATGGAGAGTTGGCTTTGAATAGAGCAAACCATGAGGAGAGTAGGCATACCCTTCTTGGCTGATCCCTTTCGCTTTGTGACGTGCTCGCTTGGGTTGGGCATCAGCTAAGAGTGTTTGGAGCGCGGATTAACTGCAGTCTCCTAACAGGTGTGTATTTCTCATTACTCTTGTAGTAAGACAGCTATTCGGGTCGCGATGGGCTGAAATGGGCCATGTGGTCCCAATAGGTCCATAGGCCCAAGTGGATAAGTTGTAAAATTACTAAAATACCCCTGTAGGGTAGGGCTACCGATTTACCCCTGGAGGGTAAATTGACTATTTTTCCCCTCGTGCGTAAATGACTAACTTGTGTGATGATTGGGTTAGTTGACGTGGATTTATGTTAGTTATCGTTAATTCGTAAGTCTAATGTGTTAGTGATCGATTGTAGGATTATCGTGTGGGAGATATCGTCATCAATCGTCATCAACCAGGTGTGTAAATGACACCCTCCCTTAGACTGAATCGGTAAAAGCCGAAATACCGAAACGTTGGTATTTTGTGAACTCGTGAGTGTGTGAGCGCTCGTGAGACAGTTGTTAATGAATATGGTGCATTTGGATGATTAGAGTGCAAAGTGTGCATTTTCGTGCACAACGGTATTTTTGGGCTTAATGGGCCGAAAACGGGCCAATGGTCCAACGGGCCCACTTTGGTAAAAAGACGAGGTAAGTACTTCTGATTACTTGGTAAACGTTAGAATGAGCATGAAACCTTATCAATAGGAAATAATTACTGAAATACCCTTATTGTAACACCCCTTACCCATACCCGAGGTTGGGATAAGGCACGAGGCGTTACCAGACAAACATACAAACATTAAACTAAAATACAGGCCATAAAATTTCATTCATATTTCAAAACGTTCATTCACTTACACATAGTCCCTTATCTGAGTCTACGGAACCCAAAACATACTTTAGAAAGGGTTCGGGACTAAACCGAGAACTTACGAAAATCTTGGAAATTTCATGCTTTAAGGTTCCACAGGCCCGTGCCCCAAAGTCGTGTTCCATACACTGCTGGGACACATGGTCGTGTCTCTGCCTGTGTGGAATATACCTAGGCTATTTTCCAAGCTTTGGTCAGCCTTAATCTCTTACACACTTATGCAAAATCAAAAGCATATAACATGGTATTCATTTATGATTAAATATTCTCAATTAAACCACAAACATAGCATTTGTATGTCATCATACATGTGTATCACATACTCATTTTACCTTGTTTATTATAGTACCACTTATACATTTATACCAAGATTATCATCTTACCAAATATCTTCAGCTTAATCATCAAGTATTCATATTTAAAACTAGATCATATCTTTATAAAATACCATAATTCAGATGCATAAAATAACATGTTTGACTAAAACATTTCAATTCAACTCCATACCCAACAAGCATTACATTGAGACTAGTCATATATATATATACATGACATGATACATATCATTCTCTTTCTGTTTTCTTATAAACACATATCATTTATTTCATTATATCAATATTTCATATACCATAGTTTCCATGTATCCCACATATATTTATTTTCCTCCTCCTCTCCATTCCACATCCTTAATGTATATAGCATTCTTGTAAGTACGATTTCACAATTTACTAATAAATGCTCACAACAAATTGTCCACGCGAGTCATAGTCACTTACTTATTTATAATTCGAGCTACAGAGCTCCAAATCAAGATCCATAAATTTCCCCTGAGACTAGACTCACATATCTTTCCACCATAAAATTTTCATAATTTTTGGTTTATCCAATTAGTACAGTTTATTCATTAAAATATCTCCTGTTTCACATTCTGACAGTTCTGACCTCTCTTCACTAAAAATTAATTATCTCACAGTACAGAACTCGGACAATGTTCTTGTTAATTTATCTTGAAAAAGACTCATTATATATTTTAAAAATATAAGTTTAAGCCTTGATTGTTTTTATGCAAATTTTTGTGATTTTCCAAAGTCAGAACAGGGGATCACGTAATCATTCCGAATCAGTCTCACAAAAATATAAATATCTCAAAATATTGAACTTATTTTCTTGCTCTGTTTCTTTTATATGAAAATAGACTCATTAAGCTTTAATTAAATATCTCATTCAGTCTCTGATTCAATTTCTATTATTTTTGGTGATTTTTCAAATTCACATCACTGCTACTGTCCAAAACAGTTTTATTGCTAATTCACTCTTTCACACTTTCTTTGTATTAACCTCATTTTAACATACATATCACAAATCATTTTCACCACATTTCATACATCACAAGTATAGGCCCATGATTACAAGGTCACCATAAAATCATCCTCACATGTAATTTACTTGTTTATAACCTTACCACATCCCGGTCACTTAATGTACACATCATTAACATAACCAAGTTCCTGCACTTATTCATCACAAAACTCACAAAGCAATACGTAGAGAGTCTCCCATTGAACACTTCGGATCAATCCTCGATACTTGGTGGTTTTAGCACATAGCTCCACCCATCATATAGTTCGGCTCTCTTGTACACATGGTGAACACTTAGTACCACCCATGTGACCTAGCCAGTTTATCTCGTAGCTCTCTTGTCTACATGGTGTCCTTCACCTGGAACCACGCATGCGACCTAGCTACATATATCCCGTAGCTCTGTTGTCTACATGGTGTACACATAGTATCACCAATGCGACCTAGCTACATCATAATGTCTTGTAGCTCTCTTGTACAAATGATGTGCACTCAGCACCATACATGTGACCTAGCTACATACTATCTGTATCATCCAATCTTTCCGAAGGTTCAACCGAGATTTCTCTCTCTTTTCCAACAATTTCACCAATCAAGTAATTATCCACAAATATATTTCCAATATTATTATAAAATATCATAATACAAGTAATATTGATGTATTACTTACATATAAACTTACATCTCATTTAATATTAAGGCAATAACATTAAATTACACATTGCCTTATTAAAAATCATATGAACTTACAATTTCCCATAATGTCCATAATCAAAGAAATCACATTTATGTATGATAATTCAATGCAATTCATGTACCATAGACATATTTTTAAATCAATTCATAAACTGGGCACCATAAACATTTAATTTAACATAATTCAATTAATTCACTAAATTTAACTTTCAAATATAAATTACAGCATTATTGTTGTAATATTATCACACCAACTTACATACTTTCAACACCTTGGCAATCATAGTAAATATATCAATTTTACATTGAAACATGCATAAATTAATGCTTATTATACATATGAACTTACCTCGATACTAAAACTGCCATTTTACCCACTTTCCTAACTTTCGATTTTTCTCTCATTCTAGGTTCAAATCTCAATTTCTGGGATCTAAAACATCATATTTCACTTATTTAATTAATTTACTATTCAAAACAGTCCTTAACTCAAACTTTGAAAAAAATTACAATTTTGCCCCTAAACTTTTGCATATTTATAGTTTTGCCCCTAGGCTCGGGAATTAAAATTCATCACTTATTATTATGTTTTATGACATTCTGATCACTTTTCCCTTCTATGGCAACATCAAATTCTCACTCTAACATATACTTATGACTATTAGGTATTTTTACCGATTAAATCCTTTTACTCGTTTTCACTCAAAACTGAGTAGCACAAGTTGTCTAACATAATTTAAAACCTCATATTCTATAATAAAACATCAAAATAAACACATTTCACCTATGGGTAGTTTTCCAAATATGAACCCTAGCTTAAATTTTTGCTAGAATAAGCTTAATCAAATTACTAGGATTCCAAAAACGTAAAGAACTTGAAAAACGGGGTTAGAACGGACTTACTATTGAGCTTGGAAAGTTTGAAAACCCTAGCCATGGCTTCCATCATGCTAATTTTGGCCTCCATGAAAAAGATAAGTCAAGTTTGGCTTTATTTTTCCTTTTTATTTCTTTTAATTACCAAATGACCAAAATGCCCTTCCTTACTAAACTTTCAAAAATTCCATCCATGTCCAATTTTTGTCCATCACTTAGAAATTGGTAAAATTGCTATTTAAGACCTCCTAATTAATAGTTCAAAGCAATTTCATACTAGAAACTTCTAGAATGCAAGTTTTGCAACTTATTCAATTTAGTCCTTAACTTCAAATTGAGCACTTTATGCATAGAATTCCTTCACGAAATTTTCACACAATCATGCAATCATATCATAGACCTCAAAATAATCATAAAATAATTATTTCTATCTCAGATTTTGTGGTCCTGAAACCTCTGTTCCAACTAGACCCAATTTTGGGCTATTACAACTCTCCCCCCTTTAGAGATTTTCGTCCTCGAAATCTTACCGGAGTGAAGTTTTGTATTTTTCTCATAATTTCCAGCATTACCAACTAATTGTTTTCAAGACGATACTTTCAGAAACACTCTGTCATCAATTTGAATCCCAAGATAACTCAGTCAACTCTGATATTTCTCTAACTCTGTCCTTCACTTGTCAACCATTCTCAGTCTCTGGTCATATCTATAATTATTTTATCACTGAACTCTTTGATTCCACACTTAGGAACTTAGTCAACATGATTCTCATGAATTTCCGTTATATATACCTCATCGGTAAGGGGGTGAGGTTGTACAGTCTCTAACTCGATTTTGACATATATCTATATGGCACATTTTTTTTTCATTATCCACATATGTCATTATAATCATACTATCGACTTCAAACAATTTATTATTCATATTTGTCCTACATAAAATTTCCAATTATCTCATTTCAAACAAGTGCACTCACTCATACATTCTATGAATTTTGAATAACTTTAGTCCTCACATTTAATAATTAATTTAGTCAAGCATGCAATAGCATATGTAGGCCAAACAAATATGAATAAATATATCACTATATAAACTTTCATCTCACATATTATCACATATACATATATCACGAATTCTTATTCATACCTTCCCGAGTTTAGCACATCATAGCTACACTTTATTCAAATACTTCAATATTACTATTAAATGGTCAGATGTAGCTCGGTTGGAGAATACTTCATTTTAAACAAAATGGCCCTCATTAGTGTCGGGAGACATCACACTATCACATATTTGTGGCATGTATAACTAAACTCTCACACTTGCTATGTTAGTCTGAGAATCGACTAAACCTACTCTGATACCACTAAATGAAACACCCCTTACCCGTACCCGAGGCCAAGATAAGGTACAAGGCATTACCGGACAAACATAGAAACTTTAAACTAAAATACAGGCCATAAAATTTCATTCATATTTCAAAACGTTCATTCACTTACACATAGTCCCTTATTTGAGTCTACGGAGCCCAAAACATACTTTAGAAAGGGTTCAGGACTAAACCGAGAACTTACGAAAATTTTGGAAATTTCATGCTTTAAGGTTCCACACGCCTGTGTCCCAAAGTCATGTTCCATACACTGCTGGGACACATGGTCGTGTCTCTGCCTGTGTGGAATATACCTAGGCTATTTTCCAAGCTTTGGTTAGCCTTAATCTCTTACACACTTATACAAAATCAAAAGCATATAACATGGTATTCATTTATGATTAAATATTCTCAATTAAACCACAAACATAGCATTTGTATGTTATCATACATGTGTATCTCATACTCATTTTACCTTGTTTATTATAGTACCACTTATACATTTATACCAAGATTATCATCTTACCAAATATCTTCAGCTTAATCATCAAGTATTCATATTTAAAACTAGATCATATCTTTATAAAATACCACAATTCAGATGCGCAAAATAACATGTTTGCCTGAAACATTTCAATTCAACTCCATACCCAACAAGCATTACATTGAGACTAGTCATATATATATATACATGTCATGATACATATCATTCTCTTTCTGTTTTCTTATAAACACATATCATTTATTTCATTATATCAATATTTCATATACCATAGTTTCCATGTATTCCACATATATTTATTTTCCTCCTCCTCCTCTCCATTCTACATCCTTAATGTATATAGCATTCTTGTAAGTACGATTTCACAATTTACTAATAAATGCTCACAACAAACTGTTCACGCGAGTCATAGTTACTTACTTATTTATAATTCAAGCTACAGAGATTTAAATTAAGATCCGTAAATTTCCCCTGAAGCTAGACTCACATATCTTTCCACCAAAATTTTTTTATAATTTTTGGTTTGTCCAATTAGTATAGTTTATTCATTAAAATTTCTCCTATTTCACATTCTGACAGTTCTGACCTCTCTTCACTAAAAATTAATTATCTCACAGTACAGAACTCGGATAATGTTCTTGTTGATTTATCTTGAGAAAAGACTCATTAGAGATTTTAAAAATATAAGTTTAAGCCTCTAATTATTTTTATCTAAATTTTTGAGATTTTCCAAAAGTTAGAACAGGGGATCACATAATCATTCTGAACCAGTCTCACAAAAACATAAATATCTGAAACTATTGAACTTAGTTTCTTTCTCTGTTTCTTTTATATGAAAATAGACTCATAAAGCTTTAATTCAATTTCCCATTCAGTCTCTGATTCAATTTCTACTATTTTTGGTGATTTTTCAAATTCATATCACTGCTACTGTCTAAAACAGTTTTATTGCTAATTCGCTCTTTCACACTTTCTTTGTATCAACCTCATTTTAACATACATATCACAAATCATTTTCACCACATTTCATACATCACAAGTATAGGCCCATGATTACAAGGTCACCAAAAAATCATCCTCACGTGTAATTTACTTGTTTATAACCTTACCACATCCCAGTCACTTAATGTACACATCATTCACATAACCAAGTTCCTGCACTTATTCATCACAAAACTCACAAAGCAATACATAGAGAGTCTCCCATTGAACACTTCGGATCAATTCTCGATACTCGATGGTTTCAGTACATAGCTCCACCCATCATATAGTTCGGCTCTCTTGTACACATGGTGAACACTTAGTACCACCCATGTGACCTAGCCAGTTTATCTCGTAGCTCTCTTGTCTACATGGTGTCCTTCACCTAGAACCACGCATGCGACCTAGCTACATATATCCCGTAGGTCTATTGTATACATGGTGTACACATAGTATCACCCATGGGACCTAGCTAAATCATAATGTCTTGTAGCTCTCTTGTACAAATGATGTGCACTCAGCACCATACATGTGACCTAGCTACATACTATCTGTATCATCCAATCTTTCCGAAGGTTCAACCGTGATTTCTCTCTCTTTTCCAACAATTTCACCAATCAAGTAATTATCCACAAATTTATTTCCAATATTATTATAAAATATCATAATACAAGTCATATTGATGTTTTACTTACATATAAACTTACATCTCCTTTAATATCAAGGCAATAACATTAAATTACACATGCCTTATTAAAAATCATATGAACTTACAATTTCCCATAATGTCCATAATCATAGAAATCACATTTATGTATGATAATTCAATGCACTTCATGTACCATAGACATATTTTTAAATCAATTCATAAATTGGGCACCATACACATTTAATTTAACATAATTCAATTAATTCACTAAATTTAACTTTCAAATATAAATTATAGCATTATTGTTGTATTATTATCACACCAACTTACATACTTTCAACACCTTGGCAATCATAGTAAATATATCAATTTTACATTGAAACATGCATAAATTAATGCTTATTATACATATGAACTTACCTTGATACTAAAACGGCCATTTTACCAACTTTCGTAACTTTTGATTTTTCTCTCATTCTAGGTTCAAATCTCATTTTCCGAGATCTAAAACATCATATTTTACTTATTTAATTAATGTACTACTCAAAACAGTCCTTAACTCAAACTTTGGAAAAATTACAATTTTGCCCCTAAAATTTTGCATATTTCCAGTTTTGCCCCTAGGCTCGGGAATTAAAATTCATCCCTTATTCTTATGTTTTATGACATTTTGATCACTTTTACCTTTGATGGCAACATCAAATTCTCACTCTAACATATACTTATGATTATTAGGTATTTTTACCGATTAAGCCCTTTTACTAATTTTCACTCAAAACCGAGTAGCACAAGTTGTCTAACGTAATTTAAAACCTCATATTCTATCATAAAACAGCAAAATAAACACATTTCACCTATGGGTAATTTTCCAAATATGAACCCTAGCTTAAATTATTGCTAGAATAAGCTTAATCAAATTATCGGGATTCTAAAAACGTAAAGAACTTGAAAAACGGGGTTAGAACGGACTTACTATTGAGCTTGGAAAGCTGGAAAACCCTAGCCATGGCTTCCCCCATGCTAATTTCGGCCTCCATGAAAAGGTTGAGTCAATTTTGGCTTTATTTTCCCTTTTTATTTCTTTTAATTACCAAATGACCAAAATGCCCTTCCTTACTAAACTTTCAAAAATTCCATCCATGTCCAATTTTTTTCCATCACTTAGAAATTGGTAAAATTGCTATTTAAGACCTCCTAATTAATAGTTCAAAGCAATTTCATACTAGAAACTTCTAGAATGCAAGTTTTGCAACTTATTCAATTTAGTCCTTAACTTCAAATTGAGCACTTTATGCATAGAATTTCTTCACGAAATTTTCACACAATAATGCAATCATATCATAGACCTCAAAATAATCATAAAATAATTATTTCTATCTCGAATTTTGTGGTCCCGAAACCTCTGTTCCAACTAGACCCAATTTTGGGCTATTACACTTATACATGCAAAATTACGATTTTACCCCTAGGGTTATTTTTTTCTGAAAAGCATGATGTTTTGTTTCTGTATATGTATGCCGTGACATATTATTTCTGTTGCATGGGACATGGGTTTATATTGATGGAGGAAGCGTTCTGGTAGCCTCGCTGCAATCTGGTGGCCTCGCCACATATATCTGTTCTGGTGACTGCGTCACAATATCTGGCAGCGTCGCTGCAATTTCTATGGTGTGTAGCAGTTGGGTGGGTCGATTAGTCTCCCCACATGGTGTAAGGCTGGTACGGGGGTGATATGGATGGCTCTGGGTTGGGATTTCTGCATTCATGATATATTTGTTCTGTGTCTGCTATGGGTCTATGGGTTTCATTCTGATTTCTATACTGGGCCAAGGCCTAGATAAGTCTGACTCTGAGGTTTTATCTGTTTTGGGCTATGGTTGGGTTATGTTACACACTGAGTTTACTGAACTCACCCTTTATTTTCATCTCTGCAGGAAATCCGCAACCATAGTGGGCTTGGAGCTGTGAGGGATTAGGAGTGGCCACATCATCTGCAAAGTTGGTTTTTCTAAGTTAGTTTATTTTTATTATTTTTATATTCTGATTTAATTTTGGGTTTTAAGTTGTAATAAGGCCGCTATTTAAATTTCTTTTTTCTGCTATGGTTTTATTTTCTGATTATATTTATACTATGACGAAACTGCTAGTGTTAGGTTGCGCAGGTTTTCAAAATTAATGAACGTTTTCAAGACTCAACAAGCACAACAAATGGATAGCCTAAAGATTGATAACCGGCTTTTCATTCAACTGCTGTTTTTACAAAAAACACCCCAATCACTTAAACCAGCGAATGCATACTAAGTCGTAAGTCCATGTGACACATCAGATCTGGACATAACGTCTGGGCCGGGTTTAGGGTGTTACATTTAGTGGTATCAGAGCCAAGTTGCAACAACTCGGTTGTGGAACAGGTCTAAAAATAGGAGTTTGTAAAGAACACTGAATAAAGGTTTTCAAAAATCATTTTTTTGGAACTTGATTATAAATTGTTTTCAAAAATGTTTCCAATATTTTCTCTTTACAAATAGATGATTTTAAAGATTAAAATCAGTTTTCAAAATTTATGTTTTTTTAGAAGGTGGCACACTGAATCTCCGGCCCAAGTCTATAAGTTTTCTGAGCCTTTCTGATTGTTTCTGAAATATCTGTTATCTGCTTGTACAAAACCTTATCATGGTACTTTAGTTAGGGTAACACTAGAACTATAGAAACTCTGATAAGTAGACTGAGACTGTAGCTAGGCTACCGCAAAAGGAAACAAACTCAAACTCTGAATTACTATTATTCATAAGACATCTGTAATAAACACTGAAATATTAAATTGATTAATAAAATTCTTAATCAGATAATACGAAATGAGTACACGAGCAGCTCGTGGAAGAGGCCATGGATGTGGCCGAGGTAATGCTCAGGCTGAATCTTCGTCTTCAGGACATGTGCCGGTAGCAGATGCATCGGTACCACCGGCAACGGAGGTAGAGTCTCATGATTGAGGTGCCGGGGACGATGCTCTGTGCCAGGCAATGCTCCGAGTTTTGGAAAGGGTTGCTGGGGCAAGTACGGGAAACGAAATTCGGGGGTCTATTTCTGAGCGACTCTGGGCCAATGGAGCAGAGATATTTAGGGGCGTATCTAGTGTAGCTCCGAATGTGGCTGAGTATTGGTTAGAAGCCACAGAGTGGATTGTGGATGATCTGGATTGCTTTATGGAGCAGAAGCTGAAGGGAGCCATATCGTTACTCAGGGATGAGGCTTATCAGTGGTGGCTCATAGTGAGAGATGGAACTCCTGCTGACAGTGTGACTTGGGAGCTGTTTAAGACAGCCTTCAAAGGAAAGTATGTTGGGGCTAGTTATGTGGACGCTCGCCGGAAAGAATTTCTTAACCTGGTCCAAGGGAGTAAGTCAGTGGCTGAGTATGAGTCTGAGTTTCTGAGACTGAGCCGGTATGCTTCTGGGATTGTCGCTATAGAGTATGAGCGTAGCGTACGCTTCGAGGATGGTCTGAGAGATGAACTTAGGGTACTGATTGCTCCGTAGAGGGAGTGTAACTTTGCTGCTTTAGTGGAGAAAGCTAAGATAGCTGAGGAAGTGAAGCATACAGAAAAACAGAATTGTGAGAAAGATCAGAACCGTTTTAGGAGAGATTCAGGACTTTCAGGTGGTATGAACAGGAATGTTAAGAGAGCAAGTGTAATGGAGCCAGTTCGAGCAGTACCGATGAATGCTGTTAGACCGCAGGGTTGTAGGAATTGTGGGAAGATGCATATGGGCGAGTGTCGGAAACGTTCTGGTGCTTGTTTCCGATGCGGATCTTTGGAGCATAGGGTTAAGGATTGTCCCCAAGAACCAGATCAGGTTCAAGTTTTAGAGTAGAGGGTCGCTCAACCAGTGAGGGGTGGACCACAGTTTTCGAGAGGACGTGGGCAAGGCAGAGGTGGTAATGGAAACAGTCGAAGAAGAAGAGCGTCTGGCAAGGGTGCTGGATTTGCTAAGGCTCGTTAGCCGGTGTTGGTGTATTCAGCTCGTTGCCGAGAGGAGGGTGATGCACCTGACATCATAATTGGTACATTTCTGATTTCCAGTATTCCATACACTGCATTGATAGATGTTGGATCTACCCATTCATATGTTGCATGTGCTATATTTGGGTCGCTGGGTGTACGCTCTGAGGAGACCGTGAGTGGGGTATCTGTACTAAGTCCTTTGGGTCACTCGGTTAGGGTAGATAAACTATATAGAGATGTGCCTATAGAAACTCAAGGAAAAGTTTTCTCTGGAGATCTGATGGAGCTACCTTTCGGAGAATTTGAACTCATTTTGGGAATGGATTGGCTTGTTAAGCATACGGCTACTCTGGATTGTGCTGCTAAGCGAATGATGTTAAAAACCACAAAGGATGAGGAGGCTTTGGTGATAGGCGAGCGTAGGGATTATTTGTCTAATGTGGTGTCGGCATTGAGAGCCGAGAAGTGGATTCAAAAGGGATGTGAGGCTTATTTGGCATTTGTAAGCCAATCGGAAACTGAGGATCTGATAGTAGATAAAGTTAGAACCATCAAGGATTTTCAAGATGTTTTTCCAGAGGAGCTTACGGGTTTTCCCTCGAACCGAGAGGTTGAGTTTGGAATCGACTTATTGCCTAGAATGGTACCGGTGTCCATTGTACCTTATAGGATGGCACCGAAGGAGTTGGTGGATCTGAAAGCCCAAATTCAAGAGTTATTAGATAGAGGCTTCATTAGACCAAGTGTGTCTCCGTGGGGAGTACCAGTGTTGTTCGTAAAGAAGAAAGATGGGTCAATGCGGATGTGCATCGATTATCGGCAGTTGAATAAACTGACGATTAAGAACAAGTACCCACTGCCGAGAATCGATGATTTATTCGACCAACTTAGAGGAGCTTCAGTATTTTCCAAGATTGACCTTCGATCTGGGTATCATCAGTTGAGGGTTAAGAAGGTGGATATTCACAAGACGGCATTCAGAACTCGATATGGTCACTATGAGTTCTTGGTTATGCCATTTGGGTTGACAAACGCACCTGCAGCATTTATGGATCTGATGAATCGAGTGTTCCAGCCATACTTGGATCGATTCGTGGTCGTCTTTATCGATGGTATTCTGGTTTATTCTGAAACTGAGGAGAAGCATGATGAGCATCTTCGTATTGTGCTGCAAGTGCTGAGGGAGAAGGAGATTTATGCAAAATTCAGTAAGTGTGAGTTCTGGTTGAGAGAGGTAACTTTTTTGGGGCATGTTGTCTCTGCTGAAGGGATCAAGGTGGACCTTCGAAAGATTGAAGTGATTCTGGAATGGAAGCCACCGAGGTCAGTGTCAGAAATTTGAAGTTTTCTGGGTTTAGCTGGGTACTATAAAAGGTTTGTGGAAGGATTTTCTGTGATGGCAGCGCCTTTGACAAAGCTTATAAGGAAGGGAGTACCGTTTGTTTGGACTGAGAAACAACAGGAATCTTTTGAGAAGCTGAAGAAAGTTCTGACCGAGGCACCTGTACTGATTCAGCCGGAGTCTGAAAAAGATTTTACCGTATGCAGTGATGCATCACATGTAGGGTTGGGCTGTGTGCTGATGCAAGAGGGTAAAGTGGTTGCTTATGCATCGCGACAGATTAAACCACATAAAGGTAACTATCCTACTCATGATCTGGAGTTGGCAGCAGTAATCTTTGCGCTTAAGATTTGGAGACATTACCTATACGGAGAAAGGTGTATTATATACACAGATCATAAGAGTCTTAAGTACTTGTTGACTCAGAAGGAGCTGAACCTTAGGCAACGAAGATGGATAGAGTTGCTTAAGGATTATGACTGCGTGATTGAGTATCACCCAGGCAAAGCTAATATGGTGGTTGATGCCTTAAGTCGTAGAACTGTATCTGATCTAAGAGCCATGTTTGCTCATTTGAGTTTGTATGACGACGGTAGTCTATTAGCAGAACTGCAAGTTAGGCCGACCTGGGTAGATGAGATTAAGGAAAAACAGTCGATGGATGAGTCTCTGGTTTCTCGATTCTGGCAGGTTAAGAATGGGGATACTTCTGAGTTCAGACTGAACAGTGAGGGAGTTCTGTGTTACTGAGGTAGAGTTTGTATTCCGAAGGACTCTGACTTGAGGTAAGCAATTCTGAAAGAAGCTCATGGAGGTCTGTGTGCTATGCATCTTGGAGGGAGTAAAATGTATCGCGACTTAAAGGAGTTGTATTGGTGGCCTGGATTGAAGCGAGAGGTAATGGAAGTTGTGGGAAATGTCTGACTTGTCAGCAAGTGAAAGCTGAACATCAATTACCTTCTGGACTTTTGCAGCCAGTGAAAGTACCACTTTGGAAGTGGGAGAGGGTAACCATGGATTTTATGAGTGGGTTACCCTTGACACCGTCGAAGAAGGACTCGATTTGGGTAATTATGGATAGGTTGACCAAATCTTCTCATTTCATACCTGTCCGCACTGATTATTCACTTCAGAAGTTAGCCAAATTGTATGTGGCAGAAATAGTGCGACTTCACGGAGTGCCAGTGTCGATTATTTCTGATCGAGATCGTAGATTCACATCTCGATTTTGGCAAAAGTTGCATGAGGCGTTGGGTACGCGGTTGAACTTTAGTACAGCCTTTCATCCTCAGACTGATGGTCAGTCAGAAAGGGTTATTCAGATTCTGGAAGACATGTTGAGGGGATACGTTATCGACTTTTGAGGTAGTTGGGAGGATTACTTACCGTTGGCAGTGTTTGCATACAACAACAGTTATCAGGCAAGTATTCGAATGGCTCCTTATGAGGCACTATATGGGCGGATATGTCGTACACCTAGTTGTTGGACCAAGTTTGGTGAACGACAGGTTCTTGGACCTGAGTTGGTGGCAGATACTGAGGATAAGGTCAAGTTGATTAGAGACCGGTTGAAGGAAGCATCTGATAGACAGAAGTCATATGTAGATTTGAAGCGCAAGGAAATTGAGTACTCCGTGGGTGATATGGTCTTCTTGAAGGTTTCACCTTGGAAGAAAATATTAAGGTTTGGGAGGAAAGGCAAGTTAAGTCCGCGGTACATTGGGCCTTATCGGATTCTTAAGCGAGTCGGTCCAGTGGCTTATGAGTTGGAGCTACCTCCAGAATTGGATAGGATTCATGATGTCTTTCACGTCTCCATGTTAAGGCGGTATCGTTCTGACCCTACTCATGTTGTGTCGGTTACAGAGATCGAGGTCCAAACAGACTTGACTTTTGAGGAAGAGCTATTACAGATTTTGGATTGAGATGTTAAGATTTTGAGGAGGAAATCAGTTCCGCTAGTAAAGGTGCTGTGGCGTAACCATGGCAGAGAGGAAGCTACTTGGGAGCCAGAAGTGGCAATGCATCAACAATATCCTCATCTGTTTGATTCAGGTAAAATTTCAAGGATGAGATTTCTTTAAGGAGGGTAGAGTTGTAACGCCCCAATTTTTGGGTTTTCTGTGTTCCTGTGATTTTTAAAATTTGTGTGTGTTCCGGTTGGTTAAAATATTTATTTTAGTAGATTAGTGAGCCTTTGGAAATCCTAAACTTAAGTTAAATCCGTGGGAGTCTTCAGAATTTTAATTTTATGAACAGGTGATGCAATTGGCGTTTGGGCTTTTAAGACTAAAGAGGTAAAAGATGACACAAAAAGGAGTGTGGTGTAGTGGCAAGGTGGCGCCAATTAGGGGACAAGGAAGTGACGCCATAGAGGAAGCAAGGGGTCCAAGGTTCAAGTCTTGGCTCTTGCAATATATTTTGGTTTTTCTTTTCAATAAATCTGGAAGCAAGTAGGTGCGCTTTAAAGTTTAATGTGTTGGATTTATGACACAAATGAGTTGATGGCCTAGTGGTGGTGGCGTAAGTTGGCATGTGAGAGGACTTTGGTTCGAATCCCTTGGCACGCAAATGTTGATTATTTTGCTATGTTGGGACGACAAGAGTTGGTGTTGGTTTTAAACTCTGGTGATGGAGGGATCCCACATCGGGAAGCTAACATAACAGTAGATGGAAAGCTAGCTTTAAATAGAGCAAACCATGAGGAGAGTAGGCATACCCTTCTTGGCTTATCCTTTTCGCTTTGTGACGTGCTCGTTTGGGTTGGGCGTCAGCTAAAAGTGTTTGGTGCGCGGATTAACTGCAGTCTCCTAACAGGTGTGTATTTCTCATTACTCTAGCAGTAGGACGGCTATTTTGGGCCGCGATGGGCTGAAATGGGCCATGTGGTCCTAATGGGTCCGTAGGCCCAAGTGGATAAGTTGTAGAATTACTAAAATACCCCTGTAAGGTATGACTACCGATTTACCCCTAGAGGGTAAAATGACTATTTTGCCTCTCGTGCGTAAATGACTAACTTGTGTGATGATTGGGTTAGTTGACGTGGATTTATGTTAGTTATCGTTAATTCGTAAGTCTAATGTGTTAGTGATCGATTGTAGGATTATTGCATGGGAGATATCGTCACCAATCGTCATCAACCAGGTGTGTAAACGACACCCTCCCTTAGACTGAATCGGTAAAAGCCAAAATACCGAAACATTGGTATTTTGTGAACTCGCGAGCGTACGAGCGCTCGTGAGACAGTTGTTAATGAATATGGTGCATTTGGATGATTAGAGTGCAGAGTGTGTATTTTCGTGCATAACGATATTTTTGGGTTTAATGGGCCAAAAACGAACCAATGGGCCAACGAGCCCACTTTGGTAAAAAGACGAGGTAAGTACTTTCGATTACTTGGTAAACGTTAGAATGAGCATGAAACCTTAGCAATAGGTAATAATTACTGAAATACCCTTATGCGTGCAAAATTACAATTTTACCCCTAGGGATATTTTTTTTTCTGAAAAGCATGATGTTCTGTTTCTGTATACGTATGCCATGACATATTATTTCTGTTGCATGGGACATGGGTTTATATTGATGGAGGTAGTGTTCTGGCAGCCTCGCTGCAATCTGGTGGCCTCGCCACATATATCTGTTCTGGTAACTTCGTCACAATATCTGGCAGCGTCGCTGCAATTTCTGTGGTGTGTAGCGATTAGGCGGGTCGAGTAGTCTCCCCACATGGTGTAAGGCTGGTAAAGGGGTGATATAGATGGCTCTGGGTTGGGATTTCTGCATTCATGATATATTTGTTCTGTATCTGCTATGGGCCTATGGCTTTCATTTTGATTTCTGTACTGGGCCAAGGCCCAAATAAGTCAGACTCTGAGGTTTGATCTGTTTTGGGCTATGGTTGGGTTATGTTACACACTGAGTTTACCGAACTCACCCTTTATTTTCATCTTTGTAGGAAATCCCCAACCATAGTGGGCTTGGAGCTGTGAGGGATTCGGAGTGGCCACATCATCTACAAAGTTGGTTTTTCTAAGTTAGTTTATTTTTATTATTTTTATATTCTGATTTAATTTTGGGTTTTAAGTTGTAATAAGGCCGCTATTTAAATTTCTTTTTTCCGCTATGGTTTTATTTTTTGATTATATTTATACTATGATCAAATTGCTAGTGTTAGGCTGCGCGGGTTTTCAAATTTAATGAACGTTTTCAAGACTCAACAAGCACAACAAATGGATAGCCTAAAGATTGATAAACCGGCTTTTCATTCAACCATTTTTTTTACAAAGACCACCCCAAACATTTAAACCAGCGAATGCATACTAAGTCGTAAGTCCATGTGACACGTCAGATCTGGCTGTAACGTCTGGGCCGGGTTTGGGGTGTTACATAGAGGCGTCGTCCGAAACTGCTATTGCTGAAAATAGTGGTGTGAAGCGGAGTCGCACCGATAGCGGCAAATCGCGGCCTCAATTTAACGGGTAACGATCAATTACAGCAATAACGGGTCGCTATTCCCATTATTTTCCGTTATTAGTAAATAAAAAAAATTCATCTATCAACAGAAACACAAAGAAAATAAAACAAAAGCCAAAAGGGAATATATTCCCTTACCTGCAAAATCAGAGTTTTCAATAAAAAAAAGTAAAAAGAAGTTGAATCTGAAAAGCAAACAACACAGTAGCATTTAGAGCGATAGAAAACAACATAGGGATTTAAATTTCTCAATCTCATATTTCAGCAAACAAGTGAACAACACAGCAACAGATGAAAGCGCCGAGGACTTGAATCCGAAAAGTAAACCCTGCCCTGATCACTTGCACATTCAGAGATTGATAACTTTCAAGTAAGTTACCTAAAATTTTGTCTTGGTTCTTGCTTGCATGTCTTGAATCTGCAGTGCATATGTTCTTTAGAGACTTTAGGGATGAACCAATGAAGGGAGAAGGCACAACCAGCAACATATTCCAAGAATTTCAGAGGAGAGGATGATAGAGTTTCTAAAACTCTTCAGTTTTTCTTCTAAATGTTGTGTGTTTAGTGTTTACTATTTAGGGATTTAACTTTGAAGAAATAAGAAGAAGTGAAGAAGTAGAACAGAGGCATTTCAGAAGGCTTGAAAAATATTTTGTGAGTTAAACATTTTGTGTGTTTGCCGTTCTTTTATTTTTTAATTAAAATTGAAAAATATTTAATAATGCTCCATTTACTTATTCAAGAATGCATATTCATTTTGTAGGTTATAAATTGCATACTGATTGGATCACATGGTATTAAATTTCCAAAAGACTTGAAATAAATATTTTTGAAATAAAACATGGACATGATAATAATAATAACGGATCATTATAAGCATATTATTGAAATATCTTAGGCAAAACTATTCTCACTTATTCTGAGTTTAAATAAAATTTTAAAAAAAAGAAAGTAAAAAAAGCTATAAAATTTTAAAAAAAAAGAAAGTAAAAAAAAGTTAACTTCTGAAAAATAAAAAAAATTATTTTGAAAAAACGAGATTAAAATTTGATTTAATTTATATAAGTATAGAAAAATTAATTTTGATCTTATTGTATTAAAAAAGTATTAGTTAACTATTAATTTTTAAATTTAAAGTAAAAAATATTAATTTCAATTTGTTTACTTGTTTTAATATTAAAAACTAATTTCTTCTTTAACCCCTAAAAATAATAATTTCTTTAGCATTTTATATTTTAAATATATTTTTAAATTTATTACAAATAAAAAAAATTATTAAAAAGGTAGATTCAAATTGAATCAAATATATGGGTCGCAAAAGCTAAAAAATGGTGGCAGCTACTATCTGCTATATATCTATTTTGTTGTAATGTAAAAAACAACTCCCTTAATAATCATGTAATAAAAAATAATATTGTAATAAATATAAATCTAAAAAATAAAGAGATAAACTTTTTTAAGTAAGAAAGAAAAATTAAACTTCAAATATAGAAAGAGTATAGATGATAACCAATTTTTTTTTTTGTGAATCAATATTATATAAAATCATGACATATTTTACATTGCAATTTTTATCAACTATAACTTGGGTTGAGGATAAAAAAAATGGTTGCTTCCTTTCTTTTAAAACGACATAAGAAAAAAAGAAAGGAAGAACAAATGCAATTAAGAAAAGAAAGGAAACATTAAGCAGTGAAAGTAAAAGGTTGGTGGTATGGATGCCATATCCGATAGGTCAGTCTAGAATGATGGTGCCTTTGTCTCCAAGCAGAACTTCCATTCAACAATAATTCCAAATATTATTCTGGAACCAAAAACTTTGGAACCAAGTAATAATGGGTTATGGTGTACTGTTGTTTTTTAAAAAATAAATAAATTATGTATGGATTGTGCAATAAATTTAAATTTTCCATGTTAATGATGTTTACTTTTTTTTGTATTATACTGTTGATAATATAAAAATAAAGCATGCCACCACGTGAAGAGTTTCCGACTAAAGGATTGGAGGGTGCACCAAGTAATGATATAGGTTGGCACTTTAGAACTCCAGTGCCAAATGCAAAAGGAAATATCGTATGTAAACTTTGTGGTAAAGTTGTGAAAGAAGGAATAACACGATTTAAAGAGCACATTGCTCATAAAACCGACAATGTTGCACCATGCCCTAATGTTACTGGTATGTGATACTTTATTATTATTTTTAAATGTTATTGTAAATTTATCTATAAAGTTATATATAATTGATAATAATATAAAGTGTGAATTATTTTTATTTCTTTAACAGGTATCATTAGAAAAAGTATGATGAATATATTGAAAGAAAGCAACACAAAGAAAATAGACAAAAAGAGGAGAAAAGATGATTTCTTATCTCAATTAAGAGAAGAGGAGGATGAACACGAGGAATTCATTGATGAGATTTCTGCTACAAGGCAAGCAACTCGAGAAAGTATCCAATCACAATATGAGTGGCATAGAAGGGAAGGATTCAGACGAATGGTTGGGATAACATTTATGAAGAAGGGCGGTCGTCTTATGGATCATCTATCCCAACTGAGTCTGAGTTTACCTTAAGGGGAGCTATACCTGAATTGGTTAGAAGCAAAAGTTCAAAGCAACCAAAGGTGAGTGACTCTTTTTTAAAGAGTTTTCGAAAGAAGATAGGTGAAGCGGTTTCTAAATTTTTAATATATGAAAGACTTCCTTTTCAATTAGCAAGCTCTCCATGGTTGTATAACTTAATTCAAGTGTCAACAGAATTTGGACAAGGTGTAAAGCTCCTAACACCTAATGAGGTTTCAGATGTGTATTTGGAGTCAGAGTATCAACGAGGTCATGATTGGGTAAATGGACTAAAGACTCATAGGAAAGAATTGGGTGCAACTCTAATGTGTGATGGTTGAACCAACAGTTTGAATCAAATGTACATCATTAATTTCCTTGTTTGTTGCAGTAAAGAAACCATTTTTTGGAAATCGATAGATGTCTCAAATGTTCGTAGTAGAAATGCTGAATTCTACTACAGTTTGTTAAATTCAGTTGTAGAAGAAATTAGAGAAAATTACATTGTCCAAATAGTGATTGATAATGAGGCAGCAATGAAAGCTACTGGAAAAAAAAATTAATGTTGAAAAGAAAACATCTATATTGGACCTCATGTGCAGCTCACTGTTTAGATTTACGCCTTAAAGATATTGGGAAAAGGCCCAGTGTAGCAAAAGTGTTAGATGAGGCAAAGAAAGTGACTTGCTTTATATACAATCACACTTGGACTGTTGATTTGATGAAGAAGTATAGACAAGGGAAACAAATACTTCGACCCGCTCTTACTCGATTTGCAACTCATTTCATTCAACTTGAAGAGATAACAAGACAAAAACAAGGTCTGAGAGAAATGTTTAATTCACAGGTTAGTATTTTATAATTAGTTAATATAGTTACTTAAATATAACAACCTTTAATGATTTTATTAGTTCCAAATAATTTAAATTATATTATTTTAAAATTTTTCTTATGAATATATAGGAATATAAAGAATCAAAATGGGGACAACAAAAGTCAGGGCCTGCTCATGAAGCTAAAAAAATTATTTTGGGAAAAGATTTTTGGAAAAAAGCCAATGATCTCATAAAAGTTTATAAGCCCCTGGTAAAAGTATTGAGACTTGTGGATAGCGATGAAAAACCAACAATGGGCTTTATTTATGAGGCTGTTGATAAAGCTAAAGAGCAATTCAACAAGCTTTTCGATATTTTACTGAGTACGAAAAGATTATTGACAATAGATGGAATTTTATGCATTCCAACTTGCATCCACCTGGTAAGATAAAATGTTTCATATAAGTAAGAAATATTTTTATATTTATTATTTTAAGCTTTAGATTATTATTATTTGATGATATTCTTATAAATTATACTTAGGTTATTTTCTTAATCCTCAATTTCAATTTGGGGTGGAGCATTCTGTGAATGTACTAATAGAAACATTAGAAGGTACACGATCAGTAATTGAAAGATTAGAACCTTCTCTTGATACTCAAGTCAGAATGCTTAATCAGGTTAGATTCAAGTACTATTATTTGTAACTTAGTTACATAATTTGAAATAGAATTTTTTTTTAAAAAATTTTACTCTATCTTTTATTTATGCAGTTGTTACTATTTAGAGATAAACATGATACATTCGATACTCCACAAGCGCAAAGAGCTTGGAAACAAATAAATCTGGGTAAACAATTAATTAATTTATTTTATTTAATTTATATTATTTAATTATATAGTACATTTTGAAGTTATTTTGAAATTTAAATAATATTATGCAGCTGAGTGGTGGATAATATACGGCACATGTGTTCTTGAATTACAAAAATTAGCAATTAAAGTGCTTAGTCAAACAACTTTAGCATCAAATTACGAACGAAATTGGAGCATATTTAGTTATATTCACACCAAGGCAAGAAATAGGTTAAAGTATAAAAAACTTGAGAAACTAGGGTTTACCTATTATAATATGAGGCTTCAGATAAGGCATCAAAACAGAATGAGCACTGATGATATAAACACTAGTTTTAATCCTATCAGCTTTGATCATATCTTTGAAGATGTTGATCCACTATCAGGATGGCTTTGTGAGAAAGAGAATCCATTATTAGATGATGAAAATGCCGATGTGTTGCTTGTGGATACCTCTGATGATGAAATGGATGTTGATCAATCTCAACAAAAAAATTTGCCTCATTCAAGTTCTAGTTCAACGCCAAGTCAGAGTGGCGATGGACCCGATAGTGGTGGTTTAAGTCCAATTGATGAGGATGATGGATATAGTGGTGATAGAGGTGAAATTAGGTCTTCTAGTCAGTATGGAGGAGAATATGGGGTTGGTACCACTAGTGGACATTTCTGTGATAGATCAGAGTTTGATGGAAATATGTTTCCTGAACCTAGGAGAGATAGAAGTGAACCTAGAGCTCCATCAAAAGGAAAAGGCAAGAATCATACTTTTATAGGCTCTTCATCTAGTAGGAGATCGAGTTCTAGTAACCTTGGGTACAGTGATTCATCTACTAGCACTCAAGGTTTTTATCCACTAGAACAACCTTCATATTTTCAACCTTCACATGGTTATCTAGAACTATATGGTTATTATCCACCATTTCCTAATTATGGTGTGCCACACCAGCCTCAAATGCATCCTTCACCACCAATGTATCACCCACCTCCACCTCTCATGTATCCTTCTCCTCAAATATATGCTCCATATCAATTATATGAAAACCAAGGTGAAAATGTTACTTCTTTTGGATATATTTTTGGACAAAGGCCAAGAGAATCAAGTCAAGAACACTCTCAAAGTGAAGGTGAAGGATTTGATCTTCCTCGTCATTCCACTAATTGGTGAAAACTAAATTGTACCACTACCATTATTTATAAGGTATGTTTTTTTTAAAGAAAACTTTTGTTAATGTTCTTAATTTTGATGATATTAAAACATTTAAAATATATCTTTAGATAAATGAATGGAGTATATTTTATGAAAAGAAAATTAAGAATCGAAGCATGTTAAACTATATATGAAAGTAGAATGAGAGTGAGAATAAGTGGTAGGAAATAGGAATAATTAATGAGAATCTATGCATTTATCTATTCCTTTTTTCCTTTTGCAGCATAGAATGTTTATATCTTCACAATCTTCAAAACTGTCAAGAAATATTGAAGACATCTCTCAGGCATGAATTTTCAATTATTTTATCTATAAAAACTTTCAAACTTATTAAATATGATAAATGTTTAATATTTCCTCTCTTTTTTTTACTTTTTTATTAGCTAATATAACATTCTTAGAAAATTTGTAAATAAATATAATAATAATTAATGATTATAAAAGTTGTGTTCTCATATCATATTAATAAAAGTTCATAAGTGTTAGAAAACACTCTAAAAATCATTAAAAGTGACTTTTTATAATTATAATTATAATTATTATGATTTACAATAAGTTGTGGGAATTTTAAAAAAATTCACGACCGCGATACCCGCAGTGACTGCAATAGCATCCGTTATGTCCACAACTGCGATAAATGCAATGCGACTGAAAACGCGACTGTGACCGTAATTTAAATCCCTAAGAGTAAGTGTCGAACGTCGTTGTATTGGATCGAGCTCAGAGAAAATCATATTCCCAGAGTTGATCTGGTCAAAGAAATCGAATAAAAGGTAAAGGTAATTCGTGATTGTCTGAAAGCTACTTCGGATAGACAGAACTCCTACGCGGATTTAAAATGGAAAGAAATTGAGTATCAAGTCGGTGATAAGGTATTTTTGAAAGTGTCTCTGTGGGAAAAGGTTTTGAGATTTGGTAAGAAGGGCAAATTGAGTCCTCGTTTTATAGGGTCGTATGAGATCACTGAGAGAATAGGGCTAGCTGCCTATCGGTTGGCTTTACCATCTGAGTTGGAAACAATTCATGATGTGTTCCATGTATCTATGTTGCACCCTTATAGATCAGATCCTTGACATGTGATTTCACCAACATAAGTTGAGATTCGACCGGATATGACTTATGGTGAGGAACCAGTTAAGATTTTGGCTCGAGAAGTCAAACAGTTGAGAAACAAAAACATTGCCTTGGTGAAAGTTTTATGGCAAAGACTTGGGGTTGAAGAGGCTACATAGGAGCTCGAGGAGGCCATAAGGAAACAATACCCAAACCTTTTTACCGGTAAGATTTTCGAGGATAAAAATCCCTAAAGGAGGGAGAGTTGTAACTTCTCGAATTAGGTAGTTAGAACAGTGGTTTCAAGACCACAAATCAGAAATAGAAATAATTATTTTACTATTGTGGGATGGTTCATGATATGATTGCATGTTTGTGTGAAATTTTCATGAAGAAATTCTATGCCTAAAGTACCCAATTTGACCTTAGGGACTAAATTGAATAAGTTGGAAAACTTGTGTTCAAGAAGCTTCAAGCATGAAATTGCATTAGATTATTAATTAGAGGTCCTTAAATAGTAATTTGACCAAGTTCTAAAATTTTGGACAAAAATGGGCATGAATAGGAAAAATTTGAAATAAAGACCTTAAAAGCATTTTTGTCATTTGGTAAATAAAAGAATAAAAAAGGGAAAATGAAGTGAAAATCTTATCCATCTTCTCCAAGTGCTAGCTGAAAATTTCATGCTCTCCATAGCTAGGGTTTTCAACTTTTCAAGCTTGGTTGCAAAAATGATAGTGATTCGATGATGATTCGACATTCAAAATCCCAGTTGAACCTTCAGAATAGTTTACGAGGCTAGTGACATGTCATTAGGGGATTCATTGAGTTGGCTTCAGGCCATGATATATCACTTCAGGTGCGAGCTATGCCGATTTCACTTTGGGCCATGCATATCAGTTGATTTGGCTTCGGGCCATGATATTAGTACTTCAAAGATAAGTTATCTTGATTTGGCTACGAGCCATGGTATAGGTACTTATCATGTGAAACCTTTGAGTATCTGACTTCTATTCTGAATGGTTCAACGGGTAAATGAAAGACGAGAATGTGTATGAGATTAGTACGAGATGGTACAGGTATGTGCATAAACCATATTAACTTTGAATTGAAGAAATGGTGAAGAAAGTATATTTTTGTGAATGAGTTATTGAAAGGTTTGTTAGTTGATGTAAATTCTTATATTTATGATCAATGGTTGAATTATGTTTTTATGATTATATCAAATTTATGTCATACGAGCTTACTAAGTTATAAAGCTTACTTTGTGTATTTCTTTGTGTTTTTATAGTTTTCAAAGCTAGCTCAGACTCTAGGATCATCAAAGATCACATCACACTATCCAATTATTAAATTGGTACTTTTGAACTTAAGTTTCGAGTATGAAATGTATAGGGACTTTGGTCATTTTGGTTATGTATTAGTAATGGATTTGGTCATGTGAAATGTCTTGTAAATGTTAAATATTTGGTTTTGTGCATAGCCATGAGAGTTGGCTCATTTTGGTTGTTTTGGATGTATATATATATGTGCAAATGGAATTTGATGTGTAGTTTGTGATTTGGTTGTATATATAGTCATAGAAATTGGTTTAATTTGGTTGGTTTGGTTGTTTGTTTATATTGCTTTGTTTATGTGTTAATTGATAAATATGCTTATTTGGAGTTGATTTAGATACTCATAAATGTAATCTTTTGTTGTTATTGAGTTTGGTGTAGGTGAACATAAGATTGGGTGGAAAAATGGCTTGGTAAATAGCCTATTTTTGTCCACACGGGCAGAGACATGTGTATCTCAGCCGTGTGTGACACACAATCAAGTACTTAGCTGTGTGTCCCCTGGTGTTGATTTGAAATTAAGTCATATGCTCCACAGGCCTTACACACGGGCATATGACTTGGTCGTGTGGCATAAGTCAGTATACCCTACAAGTTTGGCACGGTTTAGCACATGGCCTGGTATATGGGCGTGTGTGGCTATTTTTAGGGCACACGGGCTTGTGTGTTGGCCATGTGACCCAAGTCAGAGAGTTACATGGGGTTGGACACGAGCTGAGACATGGCCATGTGCTCCCATTTCGAATGCCCACACGGCCTGTGATATGGGCATGTCTGGTGGTCGTGTGAGACATACGACCTGGCCACACTGGCTTGTGTCCCCTGTTTTGAGAAAAATTTCAAAGTTCGTGAAAGTTTCTTAAGTTATTGGTTTAGTCTCGAACCACTCCCGAAGCATGTTTAGGGCCTCATAGGCATGTATTAGGGACAAATTGTTTGAGACTGAATGGTGATTATATGAAATGGATAAATGAATGATAAAAGTATGTATAAATGTGTTGTAAGACTGGTAACACTCCCTAATCCTATTCCGGCATTGAATAGGGGTGAGAGGTGTTACATTAACTCTCTCTCTACAGAAACCAATAGAATTGTTATTTCGAGAAAATTGAATTTTTACATAGAAAAAAATTATAAATATTTTCGGGCAGAATAAAAATATGTCAAAGTTGTGTGTTGTTTTTACCTCTACCAATGCCATCTATTTAGATGGAGAGATTGAAAAATCATGGCTGAATTAATACAATACAAATAATACTTATTTTATAGAAAAAACAAGTATCCGAGTTCTACTAGGAGGGAGGAGCGGCTAACCCAAGTTAATTATACTAGGGTTGTCACCCCTCATACACATTATGAAGGGTTTTGGCCCTGTTTTATATTGGGTTCAACTATACATGCTTCCTGGATTTTTAACCTAACACTTTACAATTTAATCCAACCAAATACATCTAATTCTATTTCTCAAAATAAATATTATTTATTAAATTAATTAATTGGCACATAGTGATCAAGAAGTGTGACTGGTTAGGAAGGATTCGCCCAAAAACTTCGATGACACATAAAATGAATGGCAAACCCTTTATAGTTACAGGAGATGAATAGAAAGGCTGGTGTGTGCCAAGCATGTGGCAAGCAAAGATATGAGTTAAAACTAAGAATAGAGAGTGCACTAAAGTAAGAAAGATATGACAAAATTCTAAGATAAGTATTGGACGTAGTCTACCCTGCGCGAAAATAATGTTAATACTAGTGAGTATGGAATACGTTATTAAGACTGATAATAAGGTAAGTGAAGAGGCTAAGGATTATGTAAAGATAAGATTTAAGAAATGATAGAAAAGGTAAATAGATTTTAAGTATAGTATGCACAAGAGAAGGAAAATGGTTTTGTAGAAAGAAAGATGGTAGCCTCAGTATTGTACTCGCCAAAGAAGGTAAAAGGGTCAAGAAACTCCAAGGATGTGCTAAACAACATATGAAATGTAGAATGAATGAAAAAGGTATTCCAAGGTTTATCTTACTAAGTTCTTACGAACTTACTAAAGTTGTTTTTGTTTTTAATTCTATAAAAGAATATGCACCGAGAGATAATGCCAGGGCTATGCCAAGGAAACGATGCATTAGGCAGTTTACGTATTCAAAGGAAAACATGTGGCATGTCAAAGTCTATGCATAAATAATTTAAGTTGACATTCATTTTGTTTATAGCTAAAATATTCGACTAAATAAATAAGTAAAACTTCATGATGTACACAGTAGACTTAGAAAGATAAGTAGGAAAGTCTGAAATGTTATTGAGTCACAATAACCATACATTGTATTTTTACAACTCTGTAGTAGCCATAGATCGTAGTTGTACATAGGTGAGATGTAAATGTAGCCATACAATGTACTCCATAAGAAAATTTTTCATACAAAGATAGATGTTTACATCAATGAATAAGGAAGAAAAGTTTCAAGTTACATCTGTATAAGGTGTAACACTAGAGATTTAGATCTGAGAGATCGAGTCGAATTAATGGTGTTACATCCATACTTAGTGAGAAACCCATTCATTTCTGAATGTAACCTATTTCTCTAACTTTATCATTTCTATCCATTCATGTCCCTTTGATTCTATATGCAATTAGTTTCTGGTTTCAACGAGCTACCAAAGGGATCGATTGGACATATGTAATTAGGGCCCAAATGATTTATAATTAAGTTCCAATTTCTTTCCTATTAATTATAAACTCATTTAGTTACAAAATCATTCTACTATAGTATCGTGACTAAAATGGAATAAAGTTGTATGCTTTTAGCTTGGCAATCGAAAACCCAAAACTGAATACTTAATACTGAAATGGAAAAATTGATGATGAAGTGTAGTGAATCACTTACTATTCATCTAACCATGAAATATTGTTAATGAATGAGAGGCCAAACACTACACATCTGGTAGGGAACTTTGAAATTTTATATAAGTCATAGTAGAACAGGACCATGGTGAACTACTTCCTATTTTGTTCAATATGATGGATTTTTGTTAATGCAAATTGATATGAGAATTTATGTATGGATAAGTGGAATAAAGAGAATAAGAGTTGAATTTTTTGTAAGGTACATGGAATTCTAAAAATGACCATAGTTATGCGACTGGTACACATCGATATTTAAGAGAAAATTTAAAAATAAAATTTTCTTAATGAAAGAGAGTTTTAAGGCCCCGAAAATTTTGAAATGACACGTTTCATAATTATGTGCTTGAATTTTGAAAAAATTATGAGAATTCATGGAATGACTTGGATAAGATATTTTATGAAAGGAATTTGATATTATGAAATAAATTGAAAAGTAAAAATGTGACAAAAGGGAATAAATCGTAAATTTTGGAAAGTTTAAGGACTAATCTACAAAATGTCCAAATATAGAAAATATATATTAGGATGGAATTTTTTACATTAAATTAATTGGAATGTGATGTGGTGGGATGGAAATCACTTTGGGGATTAAATTGGAAAAATTAAATAGTATAGAGACTATATTGTAATTTTCTCATTTTTATCAAGAAAATAGCCAAAGTGTGATATTCATTGCTCATGCAGTTATAATAAAAGTTTATGCTAAATTATAAACTTAAATTGGTTTAAGTATAGAAATTTGAGAAGAATCGCTAAAAGGGGCAAAATGGTAATTTTTTCATAAATGGGTAATTTGGTCAATTTCAAAGAATATTATGATGGAAATAAAATTTAAATATAATATTGAATATCCAAAATTATTTCAAATAATTGAAACCTCGTATTAAAGAATTGGGCCACATTTTGACAAAATTAGTTTTAAAAAGGTTGGGTTTAGGCCTTGGGCTTATTTGGGGGTCTTTTTAATTGGGGAAAGATCAGTTGAGTTTCTCTTCTTCTTTAGCTGGTCAGCAGTCCCCATGGTCGCCATTCTTTTCTCTTCCATTTTCTTGCTTATTTCTTCAATTTCTCTCCAAATTTCCACTATCGAACTTGAGATTTTGATTAAATCTTCTTGAAGATAACCTCTTAAGCTCAATTCCTCCATCAATTTCATAAATTTCAACCTAGGTTTTCTAGAGCTAGAGTGAGAAAGCTACAATAAGTTAATAAACGACTTCCCACACTTCCATTAGCTTGATATTTGTTGAGATATTATATGAAAAAGCCTAGAAGAATTTATATTAATTTTATTATTATATTTTTGGTTGTATAGAAATGAGGAAATGGTCATTTGAGGATGCCCAAGCTTAATTGATGATGGATTGGTGTCCATGGAAGCTTGATTAAGTGTTGGAAAGCATCCATTAAGGTAAGTATCATGGATACTCATCTTTCATCTAAGTAAGTAAGCTTAGGGTTCATGAAATTAATATTAGAATTGAGTGTAATTATGTGAATATTAATGTGAAACTCCTTGGCGTAATTGGTCATAAACAATAACTCGTTTATAGTAAAATATAACACCAAAGATATATAATAAATTAGAACGGCGGTGTCTGTAAGTGCACGAGTCAAATTGTAATATAGTTTAGTACAACGAAATACTTAGAAGTATTTTGAGGATCTTACCCAATGGAGGATGGAATAAATTATGAAAACTCTTTTACAATAATAAGTATAAGCAGTAGTATTAATCTCTATATTATGATGAACCATAAAATAGATTGATGAGATAGAAATAAGTAAGTAATGAAAATAAATAGGAAAAAAAAACAAACGATAAAAATCAATAAACTAATAAAGAAGATTAACTCACTTTAGGGTTTGTAACTAACTTCGAATTAGGGTATTAGGGGTGGATTAACTACCGATTAACCAATTATTGTGACAGCCCTAAAGTGACCCTAGTCGGAAAGCGGTTTCGGACCGCTAAACTGGGTCACCAAATTATTTGAATATGATAATTATTGTCTAAAATATGTGAATATGAATGTGTGAAAGTTTTAAGCTTCGATTTAGTTAATTGCATGTGAATTTAGTTAACAGGACTTATGTGTGACACTTTTGAAATGTGATAGGTTAATCTATAAGGATCTATTAGTGCATGTAATAAAAGGGTGGACTTGCATGTCAATTTCCCCACTTAATTGGTAGTGGCCGACCATGACAATGAGGGTGGACAAAATGTGATGGGTAAAACATGTCATAAAATGTTATGTTAGTGTTTTATGGGAGGAATGATAAAATAAGGAGCATGGGCAATAAAATAATAGTGGTTAGTAGGAGGAGAAAGAGAAAAAGAAAAAAAAATGATGAGCTAGGCTACTCCTCCATTTCCGTGACTTGAGGAAGGAAGAAGAAGAGGATTTTCTTGCTTCATGTTTGGTTGGTTGGTGTTTAGGAGGAGGTATGTTTGATGTTGTTCCATGAGATTCATGCATGTTTTTAGTTGTTAGCTTGAGTTCTACCTAGCCCATGGTTTAAATCTTTGCTATGTGATGGAGATGATATTCGGCCATGGGTGTTGTCTTCTTGGTTGGTGTTTGATGTTGTAGTGATGAGGCATGAAGATGAGTTAAGTTTCGGCTAAGGTGGATTTGTGTTGATGTCATTTGCATGCTAAATGTGAAGCTTTGTAATGATACATGTGATGGTGGATTGATGACTCTTGGATTTCCTTTTTAGCATTTTTGAGTTAGACATTAAGTTCTTTGTTTAACCCATGACCAAAATTGAAATGGTATGGTGTCTTGATGCATTCGGCCATGGTAGGAAGTAGAAGAGAAATATGGTTGTTGTTCATGTTATTTGGATGAAAAATGGTAGTAAGGTGAAGTGCAAATGTTAGTATTTGATTACTAGTGTATATATGTGTATTAGCCGAGTTTTGAACTTGAAACAAAATGGTATGTAGTCAATACAAGTAACCATATTTGTAGGAAGTATTAAGCATATAATTGGCCTCAACATAGACATGCATATTCGGCCACATGAGATAGATTGGTGTTGCATGTATTTGGTTATAGGCGAGCATAATGATGAATCTATCTTGACTTAGATAATCGGCTCAAGGAGAATTTGTTAAAGTGCTTAGTTAATTGATATTAGGTTAATGATGTGTGTATTCGATCATAAAGGTGCACATGAGGAAATGTTAGATTAATTGTATTAAATTGCTCAATGTGATTAAAAATGCGTATGACCATTTTGTATTTGAGCTAAAGGTGGCCATATGACCTATCAAACTCCTTGTCATATTCGGCCATAAGCTAGCATAATGAGACTTTAATAAGTTAAATTTGTTTGAATTAGCTCAAGAGCTTAGAGGACCAAAGTTGGATAAGGGAAAGGAAAAAGTGATCGAATAGCCGCCGAAATCGTTCGACAACATCCGAGGTAAGTTTTTGAGTAATGGATCTTAGATTATGATTCGATTAGATCATGTTTTAAGTAAATCAAAATCATGCTCTTTGTATGTAACTATTGAGCCGATAATGATAATGCTTGATAAGTGACTTGTGTTTGAATTCTAGTTATGAAAATGAAATATAGATGTGCCATGATTTATTGATATGTGCATGGATATTCGGATGATAACCGGGCTAAGTCCCGAAGGCATTTGTGCTAGTGACTAATTCCGGGCTAAGCCCGAAGGCATTTGTGCAAGTTACGATAACCGGGCTAAGTCCTGAAGGCATTTGTGCGAGTTACTATAACCGGGCTATGTCCCGAAGGCATTTGTGCGAGTTACTATAATCGGGCTAAGTCCCAAAGGCATTTGTGTGAGTTACTATAACCAGGCTAAGTCCCGAAAGCATTTGAGCAAGTAGCTATATCCGGCTAAATTCCGAAGGTACTTGGTTTGGGAATGAACGATCTTGCTATAATAATTTCAATTAATACGCTCGTAAAATCCCAACGATGAGGTACGTTTCGTATATGCATTGGAGTAGTTGATTCCTTTTAAATATTATTCGCTCAGTCAATTAATGAGCTCCCGGCCTTTGGTTAAGTTGATCCCTTATGTGTGAATATGAGGGTTGGAAATGTGAAGTAGGACTGATTTTTGAGAATATGTGTATATGAAATTATCCGTTTAGTTATATGAATGCTATACTTCAATTGTGCCTGATTTCATTGCTCAAAACTTACTAAGCATTAAATGCTTACTCCGTTCTTTGAATCTCTGTTTTATAGATTTTGGTTCGTCAGCTATCAGACTCGGGATTGTCGAAGTCGAAGTCGTCCACACTATCAAAGCCCTTTTGGTACACTTTTGGTTGAACTTTGAAAATGGCATGTATAGGACTACCCTTTTTGTTGTTGGTCATGTACCCTTTGGTTTTGTATAAATTTGGATAGCCATGCGAAAATGGCTTATATATACTTTGAGCATAGCATTATAATCATTTTGTATGTTGTTCATTGAGAGGTATGGAAATGTTTGGTAACGATTAGCCATTGGAATGGTTAATCATGATCATTTTGGTGCTTTGTATGACAAATTCTAGTTGATTCATGGAAAACCATGAAATAGGTAAAGTTTACCTTAAAAACAGATGCTAACAACAGCAGTGGTGTGGATTTGAAAAATCGCTAAAAATAGTAGGAATGGAATTAAACAGTGAATAAATTATATAATCTAACCTTGATGAATCTATTTTCATATGAAAGTAACAAAACGATCATATGAGCCGTATTTTATGAGATGCTTATGTTTTCGTGAAACAGGGCCAGAGCGATTTCTGGATCCCCTGTTCCGACTTTGGAAATTCACTATAAATTAACCAGAGATAATTAGAAGTCATGCCCTATATGTAAAGATTCCGTTTCGAGTCTAGTTTCTTTAGAAACAAACGACATAAGTATTGAAGCCCTGTACAAGGAGATATCTAAGTCGTAATGCATGAAGGTCAGAGTAGTCGAACCCTGAAATAGGGGAGACTTTAACTAATAAACTGTACTAATTGGCTCGACCAAAAATTCTAGAAAATAATTTTTAGATGGATATATGAGTCTAGTTTCAGGTAAAATTTACGAAACTGGTTTTCGAGTTTTGGAACTCAAGATATGATTTTTAAGGTGACAGTGACGCAGTTAGCCAGCTTGTCTGGAAATTTTTTTAAAATGGTCTGTGAAAATAAATGAATTAAGTTTATTAGCACCTCGTGTTCGACTCCGGCAACGGTCTCGGGTACGGGGTGTTACAATTTTATTGGTATCAAAGCTACAGTTTAGTCGATTCTAGGACTACCGTAATACGTTTGGGTCTAGCTATACATGCCATTATGTGATTATTTGTTAGTTTGGTGATTTCTGACAATTGAAAATGTGTTTATTTATAGTAATGGATCCCAATCCCAACCAAGCGGTAGCTGATGATCTTGAGAGTGTAGCGCCTACTCCCGCACAAGGGACAGCGCCGGCGGACTCTCAACCTATTGCTAGTAATCCGAATGATGAAGCTAGACAAGCTTTTTATAGCGTGATGAATGATTGGTTCAACCAATACATTCGAACTAATACGGCTATTCCACAACCTCCATTCCCAACTAATACCACCCCCGCACCTACAATACCTCCTGCAACTGACCAAATAAGGTCAAATAAGCCCCCAGTTGACAGAATCTGGAAAACACGGGGCTACTGAATTTAAAGCTACGGACAGCGATGATGCCAAGCAAGCTGAATTTTGGTTGGACAACACTATTCGGGTACTCGATGAGCTATCTTGCACACCCGATGAGTACCTAAAGTGTACTAGCTCCTTGCTACGTGATTCTGCCTACTATTGGTGGAATACGTTGACTTCTGTTGTCCCCAGAGAGCATGTAACTTGGGAGTTTTTCCAAACCGAGTTTCGGAAAAAGTTTATCAGTCAGAGATTCATGGATCAAAAATGGAAGGAATTTCTTGAACTTAAATAAGGTTCCATGTCGGTTACCAATTATGAACGAAAGTTTGTAAGGCTTAGCCGGTACGCTCGAGAATGCATTTCTTTAGAAGCCGTGATGTGTAAATGTTTCGAGGATGGACTGAATGATGATATAAAGCTGTATGTTGGCATTTTGGAAATCTGAGAATTTGTGGTACTTGTCGAGCGAGCTTGCAAAGCCGAGGAGCTCAGTATGGAGAAAAGAAAAGCTGATATGGGAGCAAAGGAGTTTCGTAAGAGGTCTTCGGGGAGGCCCTTTCAACAGTCATCGAAGAAATTTAGAGATGATTTAGGCCGATCTAGAGACACTTCGGGTTTTTCTAGACGAGATCGTGATCGACCCCCTATGAGTGCACGAGTCACTTCGTTCGCCAGTGTTGGAAATGATCGTCGAGACAGAACGGAGTGTCAGTATTGTGGTAAATGGCATTCGGGGAGTTGTAGATTCCATGACCGCTCCTGTTATAAGTGCGGATCAGCTGACCACTTTATTAAAGATTGCCCGAGATTGTCTGAACAAAACGTAAATCAGAGTGGGAAACCTGGTGCTACTACTGCTCGGGGTAGACCATCTAGAAATACGGGCAATGCTAGTGGCGGTCAGAGAGGACCTAGAGATGCTACAACCAGATCTGAGGCTCGTGCTCCTGCTAGAGCTTACGCTATACGCGCATGCGAGGATGCTTCCTCGCCAGATGTTATTACTGGTACTTTTACTCTCTTTGATACTAATGTGATTGCTTTGATTGACCCTGGTTCTACTCATTCTTATATATGTGAAACCTTAGCATCCAATAAGACTCTACCTGTTGAGTCTACTGAGTTTGTAATTCGGGTGTCAAATCCTTTGGGTCGTTACGTACTTGTCGACAAAGTGTACAAGAAATGTCCCCTAGTAATCCGAGGTTCCTATTTTCCGGCAGATTTGATGCTTTTACCGTTTGACGAATTTGATGTTATCCTCGGTATGGATTGGTTGACCGTACATGATGCAATTGTAAATTGCAAAAGAAAAACCATCGATTTAAGGTGTGTAAATAACGAGATAATCCGAGTTGAGTCTACTGACTTGAATAGGTTGCCAGCTGTAATATCATTGATGTTGGCTCAGAAATATGTAAGAAAGGGGTGTGAAGCATACCTTGCGTATGTACTTGATGACAAAGAGTTAGAAAAGAAGCCTAAATCTGTGCCAGTGGTTTGTGAATACCCGGATGTTTTTCCCGAAGAATTACCGGGTTTACCACCTGTTAGGGAGGTAGAGTTTGGTATTGAGCTTGTACCTGGGACTATACCGATTTCGATAGCTCCGTATCGTATGGCACCAACCGAGTTAAAAGAGTTGAAAGCTCAGTTGCAAGAGTTGACGGATAGGGGTTTCGCTCGACCAAGTTTCTCACCTTGGGGTGCACCAGTATTGTTTGTGAAAAAGAAGGACGGAACCATGAGGTTGTGCATCGACTATCGTCAGCTGAATAAAGTGACAATAAATAATAAATATCCGTTACCGCGTATTGATGATTTGTTTGATCAACTAAAGGGAGCCTCGGTGTTTTTAAAGATAGATTTGAGATCGGGTTATTATCAGTTGCGAATTCGAGATTCGGATATACCCAAAACTGCTTTCAGAACGAGATACGGTCACTACGAATTCTTAGTGATGTCGTTTGGGCTCACTAATGCCCCCGCGGTATTTATGGATTTGATGAATCGGATCTTCAGACCGTATTTGGATCAGTTTGTAGTTGTGTTTATCGATGATATTTTGGTCTATTCGAGAAATGAAACCGATCATGCTGAACACCTGGGATTAGTGTTGCAAATTTTTCGGGATAAGCAGTTATATGCAAGTTCAGTAAGTGTGAGTTCTGGTTAAGAGAGGTTAGCTTCTTGGGTCATGTGGTGTCTGCATCGGGTATTCGAGTTGATCCGAACAAAATTTCAGCCATACTTAACTGGAAGCCTCCGAGAAATATTACTGAAGTTCGGAGCTTTTTGGGACTTGCCAGTTACTATAGACACTTTGTAAAGGGTTTCTCGATGATAGCCACACCAATGATGAAATTGTGACAGCCCAAAATTGACCCTAGTCGGGAAGTGGTTTCGGACCGCTAAACCGAGTCACCGAAAGGTTTGAATGTGATGTTTATTATCTAGAATATGTAATCATGAATGTGTGAAAATTTCAAGCTTCGATTTAGTCGATTGCATGTGAATTTAGTCAATAGGACTTATATGAGAAAATTTTAAAATGTGATAGGTCAATGCATGAGGACCTATTAGTGCATGTGGAAGAAAAAGGGGACTTGCATGTCAAATTCCCCCTCCCTAATATGTAGTGGCCGGCCATGCTATGGGTGGAAACATGTCACCAACATGTTGTGTTAGTGATGTATGGTAAGGAAAATAAAATATTAAGCATGATAATTAAAATAAATTAAAGAAAGGAATTAAACAATGAAAAGGAAGGGTGATGAAAAAAAAAATGGTCTCATCCATACCCCCCCTTGTTGCCGTGAGTTGAGGAAAGAAAACAAAAAAAAATGTGTGTTCATTCTTGAACACCTTTGGCCGAATAGAGGAAAGAAAGGAAGGGGAAGAGCTTGAGAAAATCGGCTATGGTGGTTTGCTAGACTAAGGTATGTTTGATGTTGTTCTTGAGATGCATGCATGTTTTAGTAGTTGACTTGAGTTCTAAAAACCCATGGTTCAATTTTGTGGATTGATGATGATTTTGTGTTTTGCCATTGATGAGTGCTTGAGCTTTTTGATAGTTGTTGATGAAAAGTGAAAGATATGTTAAAGATTAATATGTTTTGTGTTGAAGTTTTTGGTGATTTTGAGTAGTTAGGGCTAAATTACAAAAACAAATTTTTGAAGGACTCAAAGGTGAAATAAATGAGATGTATGGACTTATATGGGCACTAGGAAGATTCGACCCTTAAGGAGTGTGACCAAACTTTGTGTATTTTGTGTTTTGTGGAATAAAGACTAAATTGTGAAAGTGCGAAATATTAGGGGTAAAAATGTAATTTACCCATTTATGCGTTATTAGACTAAATTGAATGAAAATATGTTAAATTAAGGCTTGGCAAGCTAGCTATTAAGGTGAAATGCTAATGTTAGTATTTGATTCGGTAATAATCTGTTTGGGGACAGCAGCAGTAAGGTGATTTTGGAAAATCGCCATAATTTGTAGGAGTTGAATTAGAAGCTGAGTGAATTATGCCATTAAAGCTTGAAGAGTCTATTTTCTTACAAAAGAAACTATGAAAACAAAAGAGTTACCGATCTTGAGATATTTGAAGTATTGTGGGGCTGAGTCAAAATGACTACTAGATTCCCTGTTCTGTTTTTAGAAAATCATTATAAATTGTACAAAAATGATTATAAGATAAAATTTATATGCTTAGACTCCTTAATGAGTCTAGTTTCAAATGAGATCAAATACAACACATTTTGAATTCTGTAAAATGAGAAATTTGATTCGTAGTGAAGAGTGGTCAGAATAGTCAAACAGTGAAACAGGGGAAACTTTAAGAAAAATCTGGTATTGATTGGCCAAGCCAAAAATTCTGAAAATTTTATGGATGGAATATATACGAGTCTATATTCAGGGAAAATTAACGGCTAGTGATTTGGAGTTTTGTAGCTCCAGTTATAAACAATTTAGCGACTACTGCTCAGGAAAACAGCTCGTAGTGAATATGTGATTTTGTTGTAAACATTAGTGAAAATTTGCCAATGAGTTATTTATTGACTATTATAAAGCTTACTATAATCTATGTGTGTGAAAGTCAAATCAATATATATATTATTCTGAAAGTAATACTTGAATAGTCGATTAATGACTATTTTAAATTATTGATTTGGCTCAAGGAGTTAAAGGAGGTGAATCGAGCAAAGGCAAAGAAAAGGTTATCGAGTAGCCGAGTTGGAACCGTCTTACCCAACACAAGGTAAGTCATTAAGCATGTAGTTGGTATTATTTCAATGGTCATAATGTTTATGTATTGATGCTGAATGGAATGAATAAATATACATATATATATATGTGCATGTACGTATGTGATGATGAAATTGTTGAATGAAAGAAAAGAGGTAAGATGTACTGAGTTGTTGATCTCGGCACTAAACGTGCGGGATAACCATTTATGACCATGAGATTGGCGCTAAGTGCGCGGGATTAAATTGTACAGCACTAAGTGTGCGATTTGACTATGTTGCACTAAGTGTGCGAAATGAATATGATGCACTAAGTGTGCGAATTGACCATGCGGCACTAAGTGTGCGAGTCTGACTATGTAGCACTAAGTGTGCGATTTGATTACGTGGCACTAAGTGTGCGAGTTGATTATATAGCACTGAGTGTGCGGGCTCAATATACATTCGTGAATCATTATGGACACTATGTGTGCGACACTATTGAGCTGATCGCGGACAGCGGATCGGGTAAGTGTCTTGAGTACATGGCTAATATGTGCTATGCTTATACTTGGTGTTGAGCTCGGTAAGTTTGAACCTATGTGACAAATATACTTGAAGTCAAGTACATAAAATTTATCGTAGGATGGGTGAAAGGCCGTTTAGTCGTTTGATTGTAACGAAAATAAATTGATTTATGAAAATGCTTCAATGTCCTATTGATGAGTATATGGAATGTGAATGCATGAATTGATATGAAATTGAATTGATAGGTTGGAGGAACTATGGTATGGTTCGGAATGGATGGAGTAATTAGCCTCGTTCCATTTTGTTTTCTCTTGTGATAATGTTATTGATGGATGGTAGTGCATAGCTTATGACTTACTGAGTTATAAACTCACTCGGTGTTTCCTTGTCACCCATTATAGGTTGCTTGGACTCATCTATTTTTGCGTGGTCGGGCCGTCATCGAAGTCATCACACCGGATAGCAAGTTTTGGTACTTTCTTCTTAGTTGGCTTAGAAGAACATTTTGGCATGTATAAGCTATTACGTTGTGTTTGAACTTTGGCATGTAAACTTTAAGCCATGCGAAAATGGCACGAATGTTCGATTGAGTTGGATCAAGGGTAGGCATGAAATGAACCTAGTTACTTTCGTAACAGATGCTGGCAGCAGCAGTGTCATGAGATTGAAAAATCACTAAAAATAGTAGGAGTGGAATTAATTGATGAATAAATTATGTAAGCGAAGCTCGATGAGTCTGTTTTCATGAGGAAGTAACGAAAAGATCATATGGGCAGTATATTAAGAGATAATCAGATTTTTGTGGGACAGGGCCAGAACGGTTTCTGGATTCCCTGCTCCGACTTTGGAAATTCATTACAAATTAACCAGAGATAATTAGGGGTCGTACCATATATGTACAGATTCCTCTCTGAGTCTAGTTTTCATAGAAACAAACGGCATCAGTATTGAAGCCCCGTGGAGGGAGATATTCAAGTCGTAATGGGCAAAGGTCAGTGTAGTCGACCCCTGCAACTTGGGAGATTTTGACTAATAAACTGTACTAATTGGCCCAACCAAAAATTCTAGAAAAAAATACATAGATGGGCACATGAGTCTAGTTTCTGGGAAAAATTACGAAACTGATTTTCGAGTTACTAAACTCAAGATATGATTTTTAAAACGACTAGTACACAGATTGGGCAGTGTCTGGAAAATAAATTTTATAAGGGGTTAAAGTCAGTTAACACCTCGTGTTCGACTCCGGTGTCGGTTTCGGGTTCGGGGTGTTACAAAACTACTTCAGAAAGATGTTAAGTTTGAATGGACAGAAAAGTGTCAGAAAAGTTTCGATCAACTGAAAACTTGTTTGACTGAAGCTCCAGTACTAGTACAGCCCGAATCAGGCAAAGAGTTTGTCACTTATAGTGATGCATCCCTACTTGGGTTGGGTTGCGTATTGATGCAAGAGGGTCGAGTTGTAGCTTATGCGTCGAGAAAACTGAAGCCACATGAGAAAAATTATCCGACCCATGATCTTGAACTAGCTGCCATCGTGTTCGCTTTGAAAATATGGCGACATTACTTATTTGGTGAGAAGTGCCATGTATATTCGGATCACAAAAGTCTCAAATATTTGATGACTCAAAGAGACTTGAATCTGCGACAAAGACGTTGGCTCGAGTTGTTGAAAGATTATGAGCTTGTCATTGACTATCACCTGGGAAAGGCTAATGTGGTTGCGGATGCCTTAAGCCGTAAATCACTGTTTGCTTTACGAGCGATGAATGTACACTTGTCTGTTCTATCCGACAATGTGTTAGTGGCAGAATTAAAGGCCAAACTATTGTTGTTTCATCAAATTCGTGAAGCTCAGAAAGTCGATGATGAACTGGTTGCAAAACGGGCTGAATGTGTTTCGAATATGGAATCAGAGTTTGAAATTGATGATGACGATTGTTTGAGGTTCAGAAGTCGTTTGTGTGTTCCAAGAAATTCAGAACTTATTTCGATGATTCTGAACGAAGCTCATTATAGCCGAATGTCAATTCACCCGGGGAGTACGAAAATGTACAACGATCTGAGACGTCAGTTTTGGTGGCATGGTATGAAACGAGACATTTCCGATTTTGTTTCGAAGTGCTTAGTATGTCAGCAAGTGAAGGCGGAACATCAAGTGCCTACGGGTTTACTTCAGTCGATCATGATACCTGAATGGAAATGGGATCGAGTCACGATGGATTTTGTATCTGGGTTGCCAGTGTCGGCAAGTAAGAAAGATGCGATTTGGGTTGTTGTTGATAGACTGACTAAGTCGGCTCACTTTATCCCCGTACGCACGGATTTTTCATTGGATAAACTAGCTGAATTGTATGTTTCTTAGATTGTGAGATTACATGGGGTACCTATTTCTATTGTGTCGGATAGAGATCCGAGATTCACCTCACGATTTTGGAAGAAATTGCAAGAAGCTTTGGGTACCAAGTTGCATTTTAGCACCGCTTTTCACCCCCAAACCGATGGTCAATCCGAGCGGATAATTCAGATACTTGAGGATATGTGAGATGTTGCATCCTTGAGTTTAGTGGTTCATGGGAGCGGTATTTACCTTTGATTGAATTCGCTTACAACAATAGTTTTCAATCAAGTATTAAGATGGCACCTTACGAGGCTTTGTACGGTCGTAAATGCCGTACACCATTGTTTTGGACCGAGCTCGGTGAAAGTAAAATTTTCGGAGTTGATTTGATTAAAGATGCTGAATAGAAAGTAAAAGTAATCCGTGAAAGTCTGAAGGCAGCCACAGATCGTCAGAAGTCGTACGTGGATTTGAAATGAAAAGACGTTAAGTATCAGGTGGGATACAAAGTGTTTCTTAAAGTTTCACCTTGGAAAAAGATACTCAGATTTGGCCGTAAAGGCAAATTGAGTCCGAGATTCATTGGGCCGTATGAAATCTCCGAACGAGTTGGTCCAGTTGCATATAGGTTGCTTTTACCCCCTGAACTTGAAAGGATCCACAACGTTTTTCATGTTTCGATGCTTCGACGTTACAGATCTGATCCTTCGCACATAATAAGTCCCTCCGAGGTTGAAATTCAAGCCGATATGAGTTATGAAGAAGAACCAATTCGTATCCTAGCTCGTGAAGTGAAAGAGTTGCGAAACAAAAAGGTTCCTTTAGTAAAAGTGTTATGGCTTAAAAACGGGATGGAAGAAGCTACTTGGGAACCTGAGAACCCTATGAAAGAACAATACCCAAACCTATTTACCGGTAAGATTTTCGGGGACGAAAATTTCTTAAGTGGGGGAGAGTTGTGACAGCCCTAAAGTGACCCTAGTCGGAAAGCGGTTTCGGGACCGCTAAACCGAGTCACCAAATTATTTGAATATGATAATTATTGTCTAAAATATGTGAATATGAATGTGTGAAAGTTTTAAGCTTCGATTTAGTTAATTGCATGTGAATTTAGTTAATAGGACTTATGTGTGACACTTTTGAAATGTGATAGGTTAATCTATAAGGATCTATTAGTGCATGTAATAAAAAGGGTGGACTTGCATGTCAATTTCCCCACTTAATTGGTAGTGGCCGACCATGACAATGAGGGTGGACAAAATGTGATGGGTAAAACATGTCATAAAATGTTATGTTAGTGTTTTATGGGAGGAATGATAAAATAAGGAGCATGGGTACTAAAATAATAGTGGTTAGTAGGAGGAGAAAGAGAAAAAGAAAAAAAATGATGAGCTAGGCTACTCCTCCATTGCCGTGACTTGAGGAAGGAAGAAGAAGAGGATTTTCTTGCTTCATGTTCGGTTGGTTGGTGTTTAGGAGAAGGTATGTTTGATGTTGTTCCATGAGATTCATGCATGTTTTTAGTTGTTAGCTTGAGTTCTACCTAGCCCATGGTTTAAATCTTTGCTATGTGATGGAGATGATATTCAGCCATGGGTGTTGTCTTCTTGGTTAGTGTTTGATGTTGTGGTGATGAGGCATGAAGATGAGTTAAGTTTCGGCTAAGGTGGATTTGTGTTGATGTCATTTGCATGCTAAATGTGAAGCTTTGTAATGATACATGTGATGGTGGATTGATGACTCTTGGATTTCCTTTTTAGCATTTTTGAGTTAGACATTAAGTTCTTTGTTTAACCCATGACCAAAATTGAAATGGTATGGTGTCTTGATGCATTCGGCCATGGTAGGAAGTAGAAGAGAAATATGGTTGTTGTTCATGTTATTTGGATGAAAAATGGTAGTAAGGTGAAGTGCAAATGTTAGTATTTGATTACTAGTGTATATATGTGTATTAGCCGAGTTTTGAACTTGAAACAAAATGGTATGTAGTCAATACAAGTAACCATATTTGTAGGAAGTATTAAGCATATAATTGGCCTCAACATAGACATGCATATTCGGCCACATGAGATAGATTGGTGTTGCATGTATTCGGTTATAGGCGAGCATAATGATGAATCTATCTTGACTTAGATAATCGGCTCAAGGAGAATTTGTTAAAGTGCTTAGTTAATTGATATTAGGTTAATGATGTGTGTATTCGGTCATAAAGGTGCACATGAGGAAATGTTAGATTAATTGTATTAAATTGCTCAATGTGATTAAAAATGCGTATGACCATTTTGTATTTGAGCTAAAGGTGGCCATATGACCTATCAAATTCCTTGTCATATTCGGCCATAAGCTAGCATAATGAGACTTTAATAAGTTAAATTTGTTTGAATTAGCTCAAGAGCTTAGAGGACCAAAGTTGGATAAGGGAAAGGAAAAAGTGATCGAATAGCCGCCGAAATCGTTCGACAACATCCGAGGTAAGTTTTTGAGTAATGGATCTTAGATTATGATTCGATTAGATCATGTTTTAAGTAAATCAAAATCATGCTCTTTGTATGTAACTATTGAGCCGAAAATGATAATGCTTGATAAGTGACTTGTGTTTGAATTCTAGTTATGAAAATGAAATATAGATGTGTCATGATTTATTGATATGTGCATGGATATTCGGATGATAACCGGGCTAAGTCCCGAAGGCATTTGTGCTAGTGACTAATTCTGGGCTAAGCCCGAAGGCATTTGTGCGAGTTACTATAACCGGGCTATGTCCCGAAGGCATTTGTGCGAGTTACTATAACCGGGCTAATTCCCGAAGGCATTTGTGTGAGTTACTATATCCGGGCTAAGTCTCGAAGGCATTTGTGCGAGTTACTATAATTGGGCTAAGTCCCGAAGGCATTTGAGCAAGTAGCTATATCCGGCTAAATTCTGAAGGTACTTGGTTTGGGAATGAGCGATCTTGCTGTAATAATTTCAGTTAATACGCTCGTAAAATCCCAATGATGAGGTACGTTTCGTATATGCGTTGGAGTAGTTGATTCCTTTTAAATATTATTCGCTCAGTCAATTAATGAGCTTCCGGCCTTTGGTTAAGTTGATCCCTTATGTGTGAATATGAGGGTTGGAAATGTGAAGTAGGACTGATTTTTGAGAATATGTGTATATGAAATTATCCGTTTAGTTATATGAATGCTATACTTCAGTTGTGCCTAATTTCGTTGCTCAAAACTTACTAAGCATTAAATGCTTACTCCGTTCTTTGAATCTCTGTTTTATAGATTTTGGTTCGTCAGCTATCGGACTCGGGATTGTCGAAGTCGAAGTCGTCCACACTATCAAAGCCCTTTTGGTACACTTTTGGTTGAACTCTGAAAATGGCATGTATAGGACTACCCTTTTTGTTGTTGGTCATGTACCCTTTGGTTTTGTATAAATTTGGATAGCCATGCAAAAATGGCTTATATATACTTTGAGCATAGCATTATAATCGTTTTGTATGTTGTTCATTGAAAGGTATGGAAATTTTTGGTAACGATTAGCCATTGGAATGGTTAATCATGATCATTTTGGTGCTTTGTATGACAAATTCTAGTTGATTCATGGAAAACCATGAAATAGGTAAAGTTTACCTTAAAAACAGATGCTGACAGCAGCAGTGGTGTGGATTTGAAAAATCACTAAAAATAGTAGGAATGGAATTAAATAGTGAATAAATTATGTAATCGAACCTTGATGAATCTATTTTCATATGAAAGTAACGAAACAATCATATGAGCCGTATTTTATGAGATGCTTAAGTTTTCGTGAAATAGGGCTAGAGCAATTTCTGGATCCCCTATTCCGACTTTGGAAATTCACTATAAATTAACCAGAGATAATTAGAAGTCATGCCCTATATGTACAGATTCCTTTTCGAGTCTAGTTTCTTTAGAAACAAACTGCATAAGTATTGAAGACCTGTACTAGGAGATATCTAAGTCGTAATGCATGAAGGTTAGAGTAGTCAAACCCTGAAATAGGGGAAACTTTAACTAATAAACTGTACTAATTGACTTGACCAAAAATTCTAGAAAAAATTTGTAGATGGATATATGAGTCTAGTTTCAGGTAAAATTTACAAAACTGGTTTTCGAGTTTTGGAACTCAAGATATGATTTTTAAGGTGACAGTGACGCAGTTAGCCAGCTTGTCTGGAAATTTTTTTAAAATGGTCTGTGAAAATAAATGAATTAAGTCTGTTAGCACCTCGTGTTTGACTCCGGCAACGGTCTCGGGTACGGGGTGTTACAATTATTACCTCTCAACCTCTAGTTAACTTACCGATTGGTTGATACTTGTTTATCTTTCAAACTCACTTTCTCAACCAGGATAAATTATGATTTACTCGGTTTGACTTATCCCCCGACTTCGTCTAGCCTATGATAACTTCCTAAGGTTGTCAGACCTAGGGGTTTAAAACCACGTAACTCATACCAACTAATCCCTCCCGAGAAAACCCTAAATCTTTCGTTAACCACATCCTCATCCACTCTTTAATCTCCCCTAAGGGATTTAGCCACTCATGTTATTCATAATCTTAATCTCAATAGAATAAATCATGTAAAGAACACGATTGATTTGAGAGGGAACAAAGATCTGAATAATTTTAGATTGATTATCAAATAGGAAATAGAGTAGCAAATTGATTGAATGGAATAAAAAATAAATCAAATTTAAAGAACAAGTAAATTAAAATACTTCGGTAATATAAATAAGCTATTGGATCAAAACTGATTCTAAGAGGAAAAAAATAAGTTATTGAAAAGCCGAAAGAAAAATAATCTAACCCTAATTCTAAACTACTAGGGTTTTTGAAGGCTTCTAAGATGATTTAGTTACATCAAACCCCTAATGTCTTATTTATAGAAGTGTTGGTATCCCAAATTAGGTCTTCAGCATGTCTTAGGTCTTCGTATAATTTTGATTGCACTAACGAAAATAGTCTCCTTACACTTGGGTAGCACGTCGACCTGTGTCACACCAAACCATGTCTATGGAGCGAAAAAATATGAAAAATTTGCCTTAACCGTTCGTTCTGTGCTTTGACATCTCCGGAAGCTTGTGCCTCATTCATCTATTGCTTCCATGTTAGTTGGGTCTTTTATATCTTCGTACTATACACTCAATTGAATATATTAGTACTATTTAAGGCTCGTGTCAGCCTATTGGGTCACAACACTTATAAAATGTGTTAATAAACACTTGTTTTATTAATATTTAATCTTAAAGCCCAAATATTAAAAATAAGCTCCTTAAGTGCGGAATTGACTTGAATTAACTACTACATTTGACAACAGGTCAAATACCCTCACACTTAAGTATTTGCTTGTCCTTAAGCAAACTAAACAAAAGCAAAATAAAAACAGAACTGAAAAGAAGAAATAAACACGCAAAGAAAAGAAAATGTACTTGAGCTAGCTTAGTACATAAGATTGGATTGGAACATCGACATTAGGAAGATTTGCCTAAATAAATAACTCTAGCTAGAAATTTAAACAATTCAAAGTTATTTACACGTAAGCAGATTAGTCCAATAAATTACATAGTAAACAAGTTAAAGAAAATTAAATATATAGTTCTATCAAAATGTATATACGAATATAGTAATCATTTTTGTAGAGTACAATAAGTTCGAATACTTTTTCCTACTAAGTTTATTTTGGTCCATGCTTTGCACTCTAATGCAGTAGTAGTTCCCCGTATAATCCTTAATAATTTTTGTCTTTTGTTTATTTTTGATCTTCTTTGACCGTGTGTGGTAAGGATTTTGGTTTAAGATTCGTACTTTTCTATAGGATATTTTCACACATTTCATTGGGTTTTGATTTTTTATTTCATTTGGTGTGGTTTTGAATGTTTTGAAATGTAACAACCCATGCCCGAACCCTTCGTCGAGACAGAATACGAGGTATTACCTAACTTTAAACTCATACTAACAAACATTTTCAAGTCACCAAAACTCCACTCAATTTAAAACTTTTTCAATTTCTACTTTAAGCTTATTTTCATAGGCCTACGATCCCTAAGTCGATCATAGGAAACTATTCGGGATCAACCCGGGCCCTTAAGCCAACTATAAAAAATTGACACTTGACACAGGGGCATGGAAGGGTAACACTCCCATGTGACCATTTCGACCTGGATGTGCTGATGGCCCAAGTGTCTCACACGGCCTAAGCAAAACAAGGACATGCTCGTGTCCTTCACCCGTGTGGAATTAATTCTAAATGCACACCTACAGGGGTTTTCACACGGCCTGGCACACGCCCTTGTCCTTCACATGGACATGGCATGCCTGTGTCCTAGCCCATGGTCAAAAACATGGACATTCTGCTTCTGACATCATCAAACCCAAAATATCACACGGTCAAGGTACACGCCCGTTTGCTAGGCCGTGTTCCCCACACAGTTGTGTCTTTGCCCGTTTGTTTCCTATCATGCATACTGACTTGAAAGTTTTACGTGCAGGGGACATACGGCTGGACAACACGCCCATGGGACTGGCCGTATGTCACACACAGCCTAGACACATGCCCATGTGTCTACCTGTGCGGACAATATAAGGCTATTTACCAAGCCTCTTTGCCACCCTTACTTACACAACCTACATAATAACCACCAAATCCAATATAAGACTATCTCGAGTAACCAAATCATCCACAATAGACAACATTCCATTTACGCATTTTACTCAACCATGAAAATAACTTCATTCCATACAAATTAAAATGAACATTAGCCATCATTTGAGGCTTAATACAAAATGAGGGATTTATCCCATGCCAACACATTTGGCCAAGTTAATATTAACACAAAATATAAGTCTAGTTCCCTATACATGCCATATTCAAAAATATAAATCAAACTATATCGAATGCTTCGATTGATAGTGTGATCGATATCTCTGAATTCTGTTGATCCCTGAGCTAGAATGGCGGCATTATAAGAAAAAGGAAAGGAGAGGGAGTAAGCATAAAGTTTAGTAAGTTGCACATAAATAAATATACAACATATCTTTACCATTCAACAACAAGTAACATAATACACAAGTGGCAAAAGCAAACTTACTCATCAATATTCATTACACCTCATATAGCATATAATGAGCTCACATTTCATACATACCATATAGGTACCTGTACCACTCAAATCACAGTTATACTCTATTATTAACTTTAAATCATACTTTCACTATTGAACCATATGAAACATTATCAGATACTCATTTAGCCTCAAATATGGGGTCAGACATCGATGCCATGCCCCAGACATGGTCTTACACAAGTTCTAGTATATTAGTGCCGATGCCATGTCCCAGACATGATCTTACATTGAAAAATCTCGTAGCTGATGCATGTCCCAGACATGTCTTACTGTACCACCCCTCGCTCGTATCCAACTCCGAGATAGGGTTCGAGGCGTTATCGGACTTAAACATTCACGAACATACAAAATCGGGTCACCAAATTCACCCAAAATTAAAACTTTTCAAACACATGCATATCATCCCTTATACATGCCTTCGAGGCCTAAAACATACATCAGAGCAGTTCGGGACAAAACTGAAAACATTCGATAAAATTTGGGCAACTTAATAAATTTTCTTGCTTTGGAGAGTCACACGCTCGTGTGGGTGAGGCCGTGTGGTCGCACACGCCCGTGTGGCTTGGGACACGCCTGTGTCCTCAGCCCGTGTAACTCTTGGTTTATGACATCAGCAAAATAATTTATACCACAAGGCTAGGCCACACGCCCATGTACTAGGCTGTGTCCTCCACACGGTTGAGACACACGATCGTGTCTCTGCCCATGTAGCTAACACTTAGGCTATTTTCCAAGCCTTATGTTGACCTTATTTTTCCCCCACACTTTTACACATCATAGGCACAAATTATAACATCAATTTAATGCTTAATCAACCTTTGGTGAAATTCAATTAAATAATTTGCATGTTTTCATACATGTATTTATTACCCTAACACTTAATCTCTACACATTCAACAATTATCCATGTTCAATCATTATCATCTTACTACCATGCCACACATTCACTTTATGGCCACAACCATCTCGAATGGTCCTGGGGCATTCATCATGTACATGTACCATATACTTCTCATATATAGTAAACAAGCATAATCACATAACCACAACACAAGACATTAACACATAACATGGACAAATAGGCTTACAAGCCAAAATCATTATAAGCCACATCTCATGGCTATATACAATGAATTTATATAAGCCAACATCTTGGCCAAAACATAAAAACACATATCAATAATTAAGTCCCTATACATTCCACTCACTTGAAGAAATTAAGTTTCAACAATACTCCAAAGAAGGTAGCTTGATAGTGTGAGGTTGCCTCTGATGATCTCCAACCCCGAGCTGACCTGAGGACATTAGAAGAAATAAAAGGGGGAGTAAGCTTTACGCTTATTAAGTCCATATGAAAATAATAAGCATTATATCTTGAGCTACAGGACTCTAAATTAAGATGCATTAATTTTCCCTGAAACTAGACTCATATATGTTATTACCATAAAATTTCAGAATTTTCGGTCTATACAATAAGTACAATTTATTCTTTAAACTCTCCCTTGTTTTGCTGTCGAACAGATTCAACCTCTATCTACTCAAAAATAGATAACTGGTAGTATGAGACTCAGTTAATGTTCCTATTGAAAATAGACTCATTAATTATTTCATTCATATGAATTTTAACTCGTAATTATTTTTGTAAAATTTCTAGTGATTTTTCAAATTTAAGATAAGGGAGTCTGGAATCACTCCGACTCTGTTTTACAAGAATTAAAATATCTCATAATACAAAATTCTTTTGCTTACATTGTTTCCTTTATGTGAAACTAGGCTCACTAAGCTTTAATTTTATATATTATTCAGCTTCTAATTCAACTTCCACCATTTATGGTGATTTTTCAAACTCGGCCTACTGCTACTGTTCAACACTATTTCGGTGCAAAATCACAATAGCTATCATAATTTCTTTGTCACATTGATCATGGACTTATTATTGCATAAATCTCATATTCAATTACACAATGTAAGTTAACATGATATTGCAACGCAATTTATCGTCTTTCAAATCTTTTCACTTGTTCATCATGTATACACATACGTATGCATGAATTCGCTTACTCATCATTTATCACATTTGAATAAGGCATCACTTATGAGTATAATGTATGTACCTGTACATATCCATAGCATATCGATTAACTTTACCTTTATCATCACGCCTATCTCGGGACTTTTATCATGTTATTCATTATAATACCCGTTTAATTTCTCAGAAATCTCAATGAATAATCCATTTACCATCAAGTCATACAAGTGATCATCTCAAGTACGTACTCCTGCGAACCTCACATCTTAGGCGGGATTACCAGTCCAGGCTAAATCCCTATAATATAAACTCATAAAGTATTTTCGGGATTACCAGTCCAGGCTAAATCCTCTACGACAACATATACTCAAATGAGATCAGATCTGAATTACCAGTCCAGGCTAAATTCAGATCCTAATCGGATTACCCGTCCGGACTAAATCCTTAATGTACACATAATCTTCGGGAGGCTCGATCACTCAAAGAACACCCGTATGGGCTAGATCCTTTTCTATATTTGAGATCAACGGATTAACCGTACGGGCTAAATCCTTTTCTGCAACACATGCAGGATCTCAATTCATGTAAGCTATGGTTTATCCATCGGATTTCCCTTTTTATTCAACTGGGATTTTTCTCTTTTCATCAAGTATCTCATTATGCATAGCTGATCATGCAATGTACATCCAATTCAATACATTTCCATGTTTATTTAGACATTAGTCCATGAAATAAACATGGTATTACATACAATTTTATTTAGGCATTTGTTACAATATATAATCTTTATATCAACTAAATAAATATCCATCACACAATGTTAACACATCAATTTAAGTTCAAGTACAAACAATAATATCATTGCATTATCATTGACATATGAACTTACCTTGGTTTCAAGTATGACTATTTATTTCGAGTTTGTGCTTAACCTTGTTCAACCTCGTTCTAAACCTGAATCTTGTTTTCCTTGATCTATAATATCACATTTATCCTACTAATTAGTCACATTATTCATGTGGGTCTAAATATCATATTTTTACAAACTTGCATTTTGACCCCTAAACTTTCACATATTTTCACTTTTCCCCCAATACTCATAAAATGATTTTTATTCAATTTCCTTGCATTTCAAGCCTAGCTGAATCATTTTAATAACTATGGCAGCCCCTAATTTCCACTAAATCACCCTTTTACGACCAAATTTTACAATTTGTACAAAACAATCCTTTCGGACGTTTTCATCAAAAACTGCTTAGTTAAAGTCATTTATTACACACCGAGCCTTCATATTCTACCATTAAACATCCAAATACATGCATCTCATTCATGGGTAAATTTTTAAACACAAACCCTAGCTCAAATAAATGGTAGAAATAGCTAGAACATGTTACCGGGACTTCAAAAATGCATAGAATGTTAAAAGCGGAGCATAGAATCACTTACTATTGAGCTTGAAAGCTTGGCCAAACCCTAACCATGGCTGCTCTTGGTACATTTGGCTGAAGCAAGAAGAAAGGGACACATTTGGGTTTTAAAATTGTCTTTTAATTCATTTTACCCCTAATGACCAAAATGCCCTTTTTACTATTCTTTCAAATTTTACCCAACCAAGGCCATTTTTGTCCAAAAAGTTATAAAATGGTCTAATTACCATTTAAGTACCTCCCATTTAAAATTCATAACAATTAGACACCTCTAACATGTAGAACTCAACTTTTGCACTTTTTACAATTTAGTCCTTTTAACCAAATTGAGTGCCCAAATGTCGAAATTTTCGAATGAAATTTTCACGAAATCATTTCGTGAAATTGTATACCATAAAAATATAATAAAAATAAATTTTCTTATGTCGGATTTGTGGTCCCAAAACCACTATTTCGATTAGGCCCTAATTTGGGATGTTACATTTCTCTCCCCTTTAGGGATTTTCATCCTCGAAAATCTTACCAGAAAAGTGGTTTTGGTTTTTCACTTGGATTCCTCAATCCTATAATCGATGTCAAAGAACTTTCTCTCAAGCTGAGCTCTTACTACCTATCTCTTTAAATTCCACATACAAAAATCATGAGTGGTATTCACTTAACAACATTTTCACTGAAACTTAATCTCTATTAGAAAACTCATGTACTCAAAAGTCCGATTCAAATATACATATACATTTGCAATCCTTTCGGATTCAAATAATGAAACTAGCCAGTTCGTCTCAGCCTCATACTTTTTATAATTTCATACAGTCCGATTATTTGCCAAATGAACTCTCAGTTACTTTTCATTTCAAAGCCTCCTCTTGCTTTCCCAAGAAATCATGCTATGAATTCTAGATCTCAATTTGATTAGTGGATATTAAAATTTCAAGATATCTAACAATCATAAAGACATAGAATTCTATGAATCTAGTGAGCAGACATTCAAGCATACCCGCATAATTTTACAAATCTCATGACGTTTAACAACACTACATATTACTTTCCTCTTTCAAGGACAAGAATAATCCAAGCAAGAAAATCCATATGAACTTTCTCTATCTCCATCCTAATGCTCAAATGGCAAAAATAATTTTGATGATTCTTGCTATACATCCTCAAACTTTTAACATTCCAAGAATTTATACTTAAAGATCAACAATGATCATTTCATCATCTTTTATACTCAGATCATTCTATTGTATCCAAGTCTTCTAAGAAACATACACTTCTTAATCAGACTATTCGTCTCTTTTACCTGTGAAGAAATAAAATCTTATTCTCAAGCATGAATATCTCATTAAATTCTAAACATATATTCCATAAAAATTGAGCAGTCAAGTTGACCTTATTCATCCGTAATTAATATTTCAAGAAATTCTCTCTTCTAGTTAACAGAACAACTCAACATGCATCATTCCAAATTCACTCATCATGCCAATCGAAGACTATAACAAATGCATTAGCATAAGTAGTGCTGATATCTCAATTGAATATATTGGCTTTGATTAACTCACTTGAGAAAAGAAATCCACCATACAAATTGGGACTTGAAGTTTCACCACATTATCAGGATCAATTTAGAGGTATAGTCATACTTGTTCTTTATGTATTTCAATTACAAGCTGGAGGTCATGCTCTAAATGCAAGCCATGATCAACAAGTTAGAAGACAAAAATATCCAGAAAACCCAAGATAGAGAAATTTGGGACGGAGAAGCCCAGAATAAAGAAATCCAAGATAAGGAAATCCAATTTACAAAATTGCATCAGAAGACTGAGAACCAGACTCATAAAAATATGAAAGACCCTAATGGTTTTTCAAAGAAAAGAAATCCAGAATAACATCATTCCAAACCACAGACAACAAATACAACCGGAACTATACGCTTCTCATACATACATATATAATGTAGCAGCCCGAATTACACCCTAGTCGAAACAGTGGTTTCGGGTCCATGAATCCAAGTTAGAAAAATAATTAAAAAATATTTTCTATGTTTATTTTGTGTGAATTAGTATGTGTGAAATTTTCGTGATTTAATTTTGTCGTTTGGATGCCTAATTAAATAAAAGGGCTTAATCGCGTAAAATGAAAATTTGGTGGTTAAATGTAAAAGTATTTAATTGAACTTGTCTTTATAATTTGGAGCATTTATTATGCAATATAACCATTTCTAATATGGTGGACGGTAATAACCATTTCTTATAATGGTTTAAAATTTTAATTACAAGGTTAAATAAGTAAAATAATAAACATGTTATATATAATAAAACATAAAATAAGTCGTCATGCATTTTTCTTTCATAAACTCACCACCGAATATCAAAATAAGAAAGAAAATAAAAAGCTTGGATGGTTCGGCATGGTTGATCTTGATTAAGGTATGTAACTAGCCCGATTTTTTATAATTTCTACGTTTTTTAGATCGTTGTTTCAAGTACTACAAAACCCAAGCTTTAATTTTTGATTTTGATGAATATTTTGAGTTGTGTCATTGTTGATAACTTGTGATTTTTTTGTTTGATGATGAAAAATGGAAGATATGTTTTAGATTAACATGTTTTGTATTGGAATTTTTGATGATTTTGAGTAATTAGGACTTAATTGCAAAAATAATAATTTGAGGGACTAAAGTGTGAAATAAATTGAAAATATGGACTTGTTTGAGAGTGGGTAAAATTTGGCCCAACATAAGTATAGGGAAATTTTGTGTATTTTGTGTTTTGTACAATAGGGACTAAATTGTAAAAATTATAAATGTCAGGGGTAAAATGGTAATTTTCCCATTTATGTCTTTTTGGACTAAATTGAATGAAAATATGTTTGAATGAGCTTAATTTGAATATGTTTAGATCAAGAACCAAAGAAATCAGATTTGGATCAGGGAAAATCGAAAGTTGTCGACTAGTCGTCCAGTTCTGTTTTACATCGTCCGAGGTAATTTTATAAGCATATAGACGTACTTAATATTAATTAAACGTGACTTATATATGCTAAAATGAAATATGTGAATTTATATCTTCAATAGCTGAATGTATACAAGCTTGGCTACTATATTTCTGAATTCGTCTTGACCGGGTTATGATGTCCGAAAGTACCGTACGAACCTTAAGAATAGTTAGGATACATATGCCATGACATAGGATTCCGGTATATGTGTGTGAGTAAGACCATGGCATCGATATGTGATTCCGATATGTGTTTACGAGTAAGACCCTAGCTGGGACAATGGCATTGATATGTGGTTACATGTAAGACCACATCTGGGAAGTTGGCATTGTATGATATATGTGTGATTATCCGAGTGTTCTTTCCAATTCTGAATGGTTCATCGGGCATCAATAAGCTGTGATCAAATGTGAAAAAGTGAGATAAAATGATCAGGTATGAGTTGGTTTATTACTTAATTGAAATAAAGTGTGTAAGTTACTTAATCTTTGATACAAAACATATTTAAAGTAAAGTAAAAATTATATGTGAATGTGGAAAAAGTATTCGGCCTTGTAAATATTTAATATGAACATTATTGAAATTATTTTTCAATATATACAATTGGTAGTATATCTAGCCAATGATATAAAAATATGTATGATTGTTATACTTTGACTTATGAGTGTATGCATATAAATGTATATGTATTTGGTATGAAAAATGTGTTTTGGCTTGGCCATTGAAAGATAGTTAGTAATGTATCTTTATATATAAAAGTGTTCATTCGGTCATTACCATGTTTACACATAAGGTGCTGTATTTTGATTTGTAAGTATACATATATGTGCTCACATATTGATGTATAACTTTGAAATTGGAGGATGTTTTGCTTGTAAATATGTATGTGATTATTATCTTTGACCTATGAATTTATGCATATAATAGTATATGTCCTGGTTATGATAAAGATATTTTGGTTTGGAAATTGAATGATAGTTTGATGAAATATATATATGTTCATTCGGCCATGAATAACATTCATGTGGAAGTATATATAAAATACATTAATTTGTAAGTTTAAGATTTAAAGTAACTATGATAGTATAATTTGGTTTAGTTTAAGTGATTTGATTATGTATTTACATCGTTCATTTGTTTATGACTTACTAAGCTATAAAAGCTTACTCTGTGTGTGTTCATGTTTACCTTTGTTTTATAGATTTTGGATTGCAAGATTCGAGCTCGAGAATCGTCAGAGAAGCTTATCACACTATCAAATGTCTTCGGTATTTTATAAGCTAAATTTTCAAACCCGTGGCATGTATAGGCTAGATTGTAATTTGAAAAGTTGAATTTCGATTTTGTATAATTTAAGCCATGCAAAAATGGCTTGTAATAAAGTTGATGTTTGTGTATATTTAGGCACGGTATAAGCATATTTTGAGAAGTATGTCTCATAGTATGTGTGTGTATGGTGTTTTGATTACATGTCTTAATTGAGAACTGTTTTGGTTGTTGGATGTGATTTTGCTATAATGCTTATGTGTTCATGAAACTTAAGTCCATGTACATTTGATTAGGATATTTTTGGTTATATGTTTTGAATGGATATGTCATGGATGATTTATGAATTAGCTCACTTTAGTAAGCTTGACAGTTGGATTATTAATTTGTGATGTTTGGATTTATGATTCAGCAATTGGGAAATGGTAAGTAGGGTTTCATTCGGTTTAAACAATGAAGTAAATGATCAATGCATGTTTCAGTTATGGTATATCACAATTTGATCAAGTGCCGTTTATGTCATATGTGTGTGTAATTTATTTGAACATTCCGTGATATAAGAATTAGGTTGTACAATGCATGACTATATTCGACTAAACTTAGTAAAAAGAAAATATACTTATATGCTTCTAAGCCAATCACTTGTGAGTTGGCTTTTTAGATTTGATATGTGATGGCAAGTTTGTACATATATATATCATGATTAAATGGTAGGTATTTTATATTAAATGTCATCTTTGTTTCAGGTAAGATATACGTATTATATATGTACTTCACTTACAAGTTCAGCCTTGGTATATTGTATAGGAACATATAAAATTGCTTATTAGATTAATTAATATGTTTGCATGCATATTGTATTTATGATATTACTATATGAGCTAAATCAAGAATGACAATAGATGATTAAAATTTTAAGATATTCGGATAATATCAATGAATATATGTGTTTGAGTACTCGGTCATCGTATGTGGATGAGCTGTCATGTGTCTTTTCTTATATATATGTTTATATTATGGTTGGATTGTATATGTGCATGATTATATTGATTCATTTATTATGGTAAGGTTATGAAAATGTGCAATTGAGATGTGATAGCTGAATAGCTAAAGAAGGGTTTGGGTTCTTTGTATGTATCCGAATGTTTGTTCTAAATTTGTGTAATTATGCATAATATGGGAAGTTTATATAAGCTTATGTATAAATGCCGCATAAATGAATTATAAAGTTGGTAAGGACATTATTTAACTGATGTAGAATTTTTGCACTTGCATGACTTTTGATAAACAAACCTAAAATTTTAGTAAAGAAATTAATAATATAATTATGTCCTGTGTATTGATAAAACATCACACTTATATACAATATATGATTGAGATATTAACATATTTATATATATATGGTCTGAATCTTGAGTTGCAATTTATAATGAATATTTGTATAAGTATTAGCATGTTCGGTAATGCCTAATAACCCTAGTCCGATGACGGATACGGGTTAGGGGTGTTACATATAATCAGTCAGAGCAATGATCAGTAGAGACAGAATCATGGCACCATGCACACTTTATCATCGATTTCCAACAGGCGGAATACAACAAAATACCAAAGAAAAACAAAACCATTCAGATCATAAGCCAATCAGACTGACAACTTATTCATCTAACGTTAGGATTAGGGAACATTTTCATAATACAAGAATTCATTAGAGATTAGATAGTCCCAATAACATTTCTGAGGTCAAATAATCTCATATAATATCTCAATAGAGACAGTCACAAACTATTCACTGTAATTACCCTACTTGGATATTTCATATTTTGTTCATTATTCCTTTAACTATTTCTGTCGTCCCAAATTCCATAATATTCCTTTCACTAAGAGAACCACTTCATGACGGAATTTCAATCAATACATCTCTCGACATCATACCAGGATAGATTGTTTTACCAAAATTAACCTTTTTCATTAACTGCGATGATGCAAAAATTAAATAATCTTTTGGTCAATCCGATATCTTTCTAGCTCATGTCTGTACTTGTCAACCCATTCTCAATCTCTAACCATGCTTATAACCATTCTATCATTGAACTCTTTGGTTTCTCACCTGGAAACTCATTCAACACAAATCTCAGGAATTTCCATTATAAAACACCACTTTGGTAAGGGGGAGGGGATCATAGGGCCTCTAACTCGACTCTCATTTACATATACATGTAACACAAATTTCATCATCATAATCATGTCATTCATTTCAGGTAAACTAAATATCATATTGATTTTACGCCTACTTTCTAGTTATCTCATTTTAACAAGTATACTTATACATGCATTCCATGTTTTCTGGATAACTTTACTTATCTATTCATTTAATCATACAAGTCATGCACATGATATCATACATGGGCCAACAATCACAGATAAATTTATCACAATCTATACTTTTACCTCGTACACCATCGTTTGGACATATTGTTACAATTATATAAATCAGTCCAAGCAATTTAACACATTTACTTAAGCTATACGAGCTTATCAACCATAATCTTTCATATAAGCGTACGTGAATATTCATTCCATCAACATCTTTAGTAAGTTATCTAAACACATGCATTTACTCAAGCAAATCGACCATTTACATCACAAAATTATCTATTAATCATAGATAAGCTCGTTCCACCATATACACATTCCACGAATCCTCCTTCGTACCAGTTTGTCATGACTATACTTTACTCAAATATTTTAGCATCAAGTTCAACATGGTCGGTGTAGCTCAGTTGGAGAGTACCTTTGTCTAAACAAAATGGCTCTCATGCACGTCTGGAGACATCACACTATCATAGATCGGTGGCATGTATAGCTGGACTCTCATACATATGCTAGGTTAGTCCGAGAACCGACTAAACCATAGCTCTGATACCACTAAATATAACCCCCTCACCCATATCAAACTCTAGGACAGGGTTCGAGGCGTTACCGAACTTAAACATTCATAAACATACAAAACCGGACACCAAATTCGCCCAAAATTAAAACTTTTCAAGCACATCCATATCGTCCCTTATACAGGCCTTTGAGGCCTAAAACATACATTAGGGCGATTCGGGCCAAAATCGAAAACATTCGATAAACTTTGGGCAACTTAATAAATTTTCTTGCTTTGGAGAGTCACACGCCCGTGTAAGTGGGGCCGTGTGGTCGCTCACGCCCGTATGGCTTGGGACACGCCTATGTCTTCAGCCCGTGTAACTCTCTGTTTATGAAGTCATAAGAATAATTTATACTACACGGCCAGGCCACACGCCTATGTACTAGGTCATGTTCTCCACAGGGTTGAGACACATGGCTATGTCTCTGCCCGTGTAGCTAACACTTAGGCTATTTTTCAAGCCTTATGTTGACCTTATTTTTCCCCCATACTTTTACACATCATAGGTACAAATTATAACATCAATTTAATGTTTAATCAACCTTTGGTGAAATTCAATTAAATAATTTGTATGTTGTCATACATGTGTTTATTACCCAACACTTAATCTCTACACATTCAACAGCTATCCATGTTCAATCATTATCATCTTACTACCATGCCACACATTCACTCTATGGCCACGACCATCTCGAATGGTCTTAGTGCATTCATCATGTACATGTACCATATACTTATCATACATTGTGAACTAGCATAATCACATAATCACATCACAAGACGTTAACACATAACATGGAAAAATAGGCTTACAAGCCAAAATCATTATAAGCCACATCTCATGGCTATATACAATAAATTAATATAAGCCAACATCTTGGCCAAAACATAAAAACACATATCAATAATTATGTCCCTATACATGCCACTCACTTGAAGAAATTAAGTTTCAACAATACTGTAAAGATGGTAGCTTGATAGTGTAAGGTTGCCTCCGATGATCTCTAACCCTGAGCTGACCTGAGGACACTAGAAGAAATGGAAGGGGGAGTAAGCTTGACACTTAGTAAGTCCATATGAAAATAATAAGCATTATAAAAACATGTTTCCTTAGGTAAAACAACTATAATTACACTTTTATTCATATTCTGGTCAAGCTGTCTACTTGAGTCATAGTTGATAAATTATTTATATCTCGAGCTACAGGACTCTAAATTAAGATCTATTAATTTTCCCTAAATCTAGATTCATATATCTTCTTACCATAAAATTTTCAGAATTCTTTGTCTAGCCAATAAGTACAGTTTATTCTTTAAACTCTCCCCTATTTCGCTGTCCAATAGCTTCGACCTCTTTCTACCCAAAATCAGATATCTCATAGTACAAGACTTAGTTAATGTTTCGTCTCTTTCTATTGAAAATGGACTTATTAAGTATTTCATTCATCCAAATTTTAACTCCTAATTATTTGTTTACAATTTCTAGTGATTTTTCAAATTTAAGATAGGGGAGTCTAGAATCACTCTGACTCTGTATTATAAGAATTCAAATATCTGAATTCAAATATCTCATAATAAAAAAAAAATTTGCTTACACAGTTTCCTTTATGTGAAACTAGACTCATTAAGCTTTAGTTTTATATATTATTGATCGCGTTATTTCGTGATAGGTTTTAAATATTTATAATTAATCGTTCTTGAAACTAACTATTATCGCGATGTAGGCAAGTGTACCTATCGAACAGTAGTATAGTTTTAGCAAGACCTGATTGTCAAACCCAAAGGAACTAAAAGTACTATTTATGACTGCCTTTTCATTATCTAGCCTAAGAATAATGGGGTTTTGTTTTAATTAACTAATTATCTAAACTAAGAACTCACAGAGAAAAGAATTGGGGAATTTTTTTTGGGAAAATCGATTGACTTAAGACAATACCTAAGGAAAAATCCACCTAGACTTTACTTGTTATTCTAGCTCCGAATCGGACGATTTATTCATTCAACTTGTTCTGTAGAGATCCCTAAGTTATGTTATTATCCCTATTCAAGACTAATAACGTCTAATCCCTAGATTGAATAACCAAGACTTTTCTCTAATTAGCTCCCTAGGGTTGTATTAACTCAATCTATGGATCCCTTTATTAGGTTTCACCCTAATCCGTCAAATTCTTCTCACCCTATGTCTAGGCGCACAATCAACTCCACTTAATTATGATAAATGTACTCTTAGCCAGGGTCTATTCCTCCTCTGAATAAGAGCTTATCTTGAATCAGTATCCTGGGATATCAAAACAAGAATTAAGAACACATAATTAAGAACAAGTTAAATATTTATCATACAATTCAGAAAATAATAACAAGATTCGTCTTAGGTTTCATTCCCCTTAGGTATTTAGGGCATTTAGTTCATAAATAAATAAGGAAACATCTCAGAATAATAAAGAATACAAACATAAAGAAAACCCAAAACTCCTGAAGGGGAATTGAGGAGAGATCTTCAGTCTTGATGATGAATCCGTCTTCTGAGATGAATCAATCGGCTTCCTTGGAGTAATTCCTTAATCCCTCCTCTGTGTGCCATTTTTTCTTCTCTTCTAGGGTGTATTTATAGGATTTGGAATGCCTATGAGCCCTCAAAAGTGGCCTTTTCAGAATTGGACTTAACTTGGGCTCGGCAGGGACACGCCCATGTGACACACCCGTGTGCGATTACTTCAGGCCGTGTTTGAGCCTGTTAGAATGGCACGGGCGTGTGCTATACCTGTGTGAGTTGTGCTTCGATTTTTCCAGATTGACACGGTCATGTGGTCTATTTTCTCTATTTTCCAGATTTTTCCAGATTGACTCGGAAGTCCAGGCCGTGTTAAGTTCGTACTTTGGCCCATTTTCTCTGTTTTTGGCCTGTTTCTTGTTCTTTTCGCTCTCTTATGCTCTCCTAAGTATAAAACATGAAATTAAAGCATTAGGAGCATTGAATTCACCAATTCTAATGAGAAATCATCCATAAAATGCATTAAACATAGGTTAAAAATAAGTATAATTTATGGTTTATCAAATACCCCCACACTTAAGCATTTGCTTGTCCTCAAGCAAAATCCTCAACTCATAATCAAAATAAATTCTCCTCAACTTATAATTCTTATCTATAATATCTCAAAATAATTCATAGGTAATCATACATTGAGAATTCACCTAAAAGAACATAAAAGTTTCAAACATTCCAAGTTGAGTATTTAATCATGCAAACATAGGTGTCTTTCCGCATCTAAGTAATTACCTTTGATTCAGAATATCATAGAGTTTCACATCCTCACTAAAGATTCACACAAATCACTCGAGGTGTTTAAGGACAATAAATGAAGCACTCAATAGCCAATAATGAAAAGTCATTACCATAGGCTTGCATGAAAATCAAATCTCCACCACTATAATTTAAGATGATACATCAATCAAAAGGTCTTTAAAGGGTTGTAGTGCGGCTTGGTTAGGGGGCTGTGGTCACAAGCTGAAAGAAAGGGTTAGAATTGAGATTGAATTGAAAAATTGCCTAACTAGAAAAAGATTTAGTCTTCATTTGCGAACAACAGAGCTTCTTTCAGAATATGAAATTACAGATATGTATACATAGTTTTTTTTAAGAACAAGTTACAGATTCATAGACTAACTTATTACAAACAAGACATAGCTAAGCAATTTCCTCAACTCAAATCTCGACAAAAATAGGGATTAAATTAGGGGATTTCAACAATAATGGGTTAAAAGTTAATATTAAGGGTAATACAAGAAATGGCTTGTTAGGCTCAAGGGGGTTTACTAGGGTTTAATCGTGGAGGTAGGCTTTTTATGGCATGAGTGGGTTAATCCTAAGTGCCTTAATCATTTTGACATATCAAATCAAATGGTGTGGTCTCGACATGCATAATCAAGCAAGTTCTAGAATAACAGTTCAATACTGACGCACTCAAATAAATAATAAAAGTGAGCATGAAAGAATTAATAAATGCTCAAAAGGCTCAAAAATCTCACAAAAAATTATGGCTTTTTGATGTTTAGACTCGCGAATTCCATGTCAAAGTAATACCTAGACTTGGGGAAACCACCTACAATTTTAAATTCTTAAAAATCAACTTAGCATGCTTGATTCTCTAATGTCTTAAAGTTTAAACAATCAATGCATAAATGCCTATGTTTTAATTCAAGATATATCAATCAAAATCATAAATCAATTAAAATTTATCCTAAATATGATATGAGAGCTTTTCAAGAGAACAAGGTAAACATTCAGGGATTTTTCTGATAATGAAATGAATGCCCCCCACACTTAAGATGTACATTGCCTTCAATGTACAAAGATATATATTAAAGTATAAGAATAAGAGAGGGGGAGAAGTGAAACTTCCTGGATTAAGAATGGATGATATTCTTGGATTGACGAGATCGAGTATTGGAGATAACTCTGGATGGCAAGCTTGACTCTGAAGGTAAGCCATTTTTAAAAGGAAAACAAGTGAATCTTAGAAACTTAATAAAAGAAAATAAAATAAGATAATTATTCTAATTTTTCAAGTAGCACGGTCGGTGCACACGCCCGTGTGGTTCGCGTCCCGTCCGTGTCATTGCGAATTGTGGTGTCATCACACGGCCTTCCTGCACACCCGTGTGTATAGGGTGTGTGTCTTCATGATCATGTTACATGGTCGCGTGTGATGTGGTTCGCTTCTCCCACGATCGTGTAGGTTTTCACACGCCCGTGTCATTCTGATAGTGTGGTCCACGGGTGCTAGACACGGGCGTGTCGCACGTCCGTGCTAGTTTCTTAGTTTCAACCATGGGTCTTCCATACGGGCATGTCGCACGCTCATTTTGTTTTGGCAGGCTCGACCATGGCCATGTAGCACAGCCGTGGCATTTTATTGTAGCCCGTGTTGGGGAAATCCTTGCCCTATTTTCACACGGCCATAAGCACGCCCGTGTGCTTGGCCATGTCTCTGTGGAAAACCTGTATTAAAGAGCTCCGTTAGTAAGTTAGATGTTGAAGACTTAATTTTGAAAGAAGTTAATACAGTTAGTGTTCGGGTTGCCTCCCGAGAAGCGCTTATTTTGTAATAGCCTAAAATTGGGTCTAGTTGGAACAGAGGTTTTGAGACCACAAAATTCGAGATAGAAATAATTATTTTATGATTATTTTGAGGTCTATGATATGATTGCATGATTGTGTAAAAATTCCGTGAAGAAATTCTATGCATAAAGTGCTCAATTTGAAGTTAGGGACTAAATTGAATAAGTTGCAAAACTTGCATTCTAGAAGTTTCTAGTATGAAATTACTTTGAAATATTAATTAGGAGGACTTAAATAGAAATTTGACCAATTTCTAAGTGATGGAAAAAAATTGGACATGGATGGAATTTTTGAAAGTTTTGTAAGGAAGGGCATTTTGGTCATTTGGTAATTAAAAGAAATAAAAAGGAAAAATAAAGCCAAAATTGACTCATCTTTCTCATGGAGGCCGAAATTAGCATGGGGGAAGCCATGGCTAGGGTTTTCAAGCTTTCCACGCTCAATAGTAAGTCCGTTCTAACCCCATTTTTCATGTTCTTTACGTTTTTGGAATCCCGATAATTTGATTAAGCTTATTCTAGCAATAATTTAAGCTAGGGTTCATATTTGGAAAAATACCTGTAACACCCCTTGCCCGCATCCAAAGCCGGGACGGGGTTCGAGGTGCTACCTGACTTTTACTAACGCTTCTATACTAAACAGGGCCAAGAAATCTCAAACAATTAAAAACTTTTCCTTTTTTTCATGCAATATGTCCCTTATGGGGCTTACGAGGCCCAAAACATACATCCAGGGTGGTTCGGGACTAAACCGAGAACTTAAGAAAAACTTGGAAAATTCATGCTTTAATTATTATAAACTCATCACGTAATACCATAGCACATACATGCATAATTAAAATGGATTTACAACCCCATAATCAAAATAGGCCAGCACATACGGTTAAAGCCATATCACATACTCTAATATTTACACACCTATACATGCCATAGACCCAAAGTACTTGAAATCACTACACCAATAGCGTTAGCTCGACAGTGTGATAATATCTCCGGCGAACTCCAACTCGAGAAAACCTGGCAATCCTAGAGAACAAGGGAAAGAAGGGGGGTAAGCTTTACGCTTAGTAAGTTCTTAAGAAAACAATTAGCAGCTCATTTACATGTTTAACCAATGTTTACAATATATACTTAATTTTATGACAAGCTGTCTTCCTGAGCAATAGTCACTAAATTATTTATAACTAGAGCTACGAAACTCAAAATCAATTGCCGTTAATTTTCCCTGAAAATAGACTCATATATCTTCTATCCATAAAATTTTCAGAATTTTTGGATTGACCAATCAATACCATATTTTTCTTAAACTTTCTCCTGTTTCACTATTTTACTATTCTGACCATTCTTCACTTTGAATCAGATTTCTCATTGTACAGAATTCAAAACATGTTCTCGCTTATTTCATTTGAAACTAAACTCATTAAGGAGTCTAATCATATAAATTTTATTTTATAACCATCATTGTACAATTTACAATGATTTTCTAAATACAGAACAGGGGACCTCGAAGTCATTTTGACTCTGTCCCACGCCACTTCAAATATCTCATTATCGGCAATTATTTTGCTTACATATTTTCTTTTATAAGAAACCAGACTCATTAAGCTTTCATTACATAATTTATTTAGCCTCTAACTTAACTCCCACTATTTATGGTAATTTTCCAAAAATCATGTTACTCTGCTGTCCCAAGCAAATTTATTACAATCTACTCTTTCACACATTCTTTGCTTTCATATTATTTAAACATGTATATCATGTAATTCAAGATTGAACTTATATAACATAGGCATTTAAAATGCTTCACTATCAACTTTAATTCAATCAAAACGAACAAAATACAATATCATATCCACATTTAATTTTTCATGATCATAATCACATATAACAATCATATACTTCCACATAACTTCACAGATTTACCGAATGTATCACGATCACATTTATAGTTGTAACACTTATTCACATATGCATCACTTTATACACTTGTAATTCAATCCAAATCAAAATCGCATACGAGTACATAATACGTACCTGGCCCTCATAATGTAACATACATAATCAGTAGTAGTTTACCTCGAACATTCAAATTCATAATCTTATTCGAATCATCGGCGTTAAGCCTGCTAGGTTTAAACCCCGAATTCAATCACCAACATAAAGCCTACGGGACTTTAAGCCCGATTATAGTACCAGTACGAAGCTTGCGGACCTTAAGTCTGGATATAGTACCAGCACGAAGCCTGCGGATCTTAAGTACGGATACAATTCCAGCACGAAGCCTGCGGGTCTTTAAGCCCGGATACAATTCCAGCACGGAGCCTGCGACCTTAAGTTCGGATACAATTCCAGCACGAAGCCTGCGGACCTTAAGTCCGGATATAGTACCAGTACGAAGCCTGTGGGTCTTTAAGCCCGGATACAATTCCAGCATGAAGCCTGCGGACCTTAAGTCCGGATACAATTCCAGCACGAAGCCTGCGGACCTTAAGTCCGGATACAATTCCAGTACAAAGCCTGCGGACCTTAAGTCCGGATATACATCAAATATCATGCATATTTAATCATTCAACATATCACATTAGTAGTCATTTGCTACATTTGGATATAAGCTCCATATGAATACCGTCATTTACATTTCAGTTCAAAAGTCATACATAAATATCACATATCCATTTCACCATTCAAGCTTAACCCATAGTGACCATTCGACTATAAGTCATATACATAAATTATTTATCACACAACTTAATTCAAGTAGAACCAAAAGGTCACAATTCATCTAATATACACATATCAAGGCATCATCAATTATATACTAAAGGTGACTACTCAAAACTTACCTTGGATTTTATCGAATAACTACAGATTGACTAATCGACTAGTTTCACTTTCCCTTTATCCAAAATTGGCTCCTTATGCTCTTGAGCTTGAATTACACAAATTTAACTTATTGTTAATCAACTAATCAAGCATTGTATCATGAGCATATTCGGCTTTCACACATTTTAAACATAGTAATAATCATGCACATTAAGCCAAAAGTGCAATTAATCCCATACACAAAAATATACGACACTTCACTTCCATCTACTTATATACACGTATCACATAAGACCATTTCATACTTTCTATCACCTAAACAAACAACAAATTTTCCAATTAATTTCTTGAGTCCACATTCGGCATCTATATCCACAAAAACACATTAGCCAATTACTATAAATCATCTAAACATTTTTCACTTAAATCACACATACATATCATGCTAGCACATAACACCATGATTTTGTCCTAATTTGGACAGCCAATAATTTACAGCATTACAGCAGGAAATTAATTAGTAATAAACTATCTTAAGTTCAATTTTAACTCCCTCATGCAGTAACCAGACAGCATACAAGTTAACTTCCAACATTCGGTCAAAGCATTTAAATAAAAGAATATGCATGCTGAATTTCCAGCATTTGGATAACATTTCAACTTGAAATTTTCCAGCCTTTCACCTTCAATATTTCGAATATTCAAAAGCAAAAAGAAGAGTACAACTAATCAATTAAAATTTTTTTTAACATAATTCAAGGTATATGTTCAACTAAATATTCATGTTAACTTATAATCAATAAGGTATTAAGTAGAAAATAAAAACATTATTAGCATGCATGCTATCTACATACAACAACCATTCAACTTCCATCTATTATCAACCCTTAATACACAAAACATCAAAAACAACATCAAAGAAATATAAACATCCATGACCGAATGTCATCTTCATCCATTTACAAAAATTTTGCCATGAGCTGACTTCTATACTTGATGACCACTCCAAATATACAAGGATTTTCAATGAAAGAGCATTAAACATACCTTAATCTATACATTCACCATAGTCGAATGCCTTAGCTTCATTTCCTTTTTCTTTTCTTTATGGTTTTCGGTAAAAATGCAAGAAAGGATGGGTGTAACTTTGTTTTTATCACCATTTTCTATTATATTTCATTTTAATAAGCCAATTACTAAATTAATCTTTGTAATTTAATATCAAAACCTTTTAATGGTGGTCCATTACCGTCCAGTTACCTATATAGTGGCCAAATATCATTTAATAACTATATTTCTTCTTTCTTTCTCAACATTTGGCAAGCACAAGGCAAGGATGTATGGCTTCCCCTTTTTTTATAATTTAAACCATTAACTATTATAATATAATATATAATGCATATATGGCTATTCAACCATCATCATGGCCGGCCACTTACATAAAAATGGGGAATTTGACATGCAAATCCCCATATTTTAAGCCATGCAATATTTGACCACTACACTTCAACCTACCACAATTTCAATATTTTTCACATAAGTCTTTTTTAATCAATTTCACACTTAAATGACAAAAATCAAAGCATGAAATTTTCACACATGCACTTTCACTTATAATAGGCATAGAATATAACACTTAATTATTTTTGCGGTCCCAAAATCATTCCCGACTAGGGTCAAATTAGGGCTATCACAATACCCATAGGTGAAATGTGTTTATTTTGTTGTTTTATAATAGAACATGAGGTTTTAAATTATGTTAGAAAACTTGTGCTACTCGGTTTTGAGTGAAAACGAGTAAAAGGGCTTAATCGGTAAAAATACCTAATAGTCATAAGTATATGTTAGAGTGAGAATTTGATGTTGCCATAGAAGGGAAAAGTGATCAGCATGTCATAAAACATAAGAATAAAGGATGAAGTTTAATTCTCGAGCCTAGGGGCAAAAGTGTAAATATGCAAAAGTTTAGGGGCAAAATTGTAATTTTTCCAAAGTTTGAGTTAAGGACTGTTTTGAATAGTACATTAATTAAGTAAGTAAAATATGATGTTTTAGATCCCGAAAAACGAGATTTGAACCTAGAATGAGAGAAAAATCAAAAATTAGGAAAGTTGGTAAAATGGTCGTTTTAGTATCGAGGTAAGTTCATATGTATAATAAGCATTAATTTATGCATGTTTCAATGTAAAATTGATATATTCATTATGATTTCTGAGGTGTTGAAAGTATGTAAGTTGGTATGATAATAATACAGCAATAATGCTATAATTTATATTTGAAAGTTAAATTTAGTGAATTAATTGGATTATATTAAATTAAATGATTATGGTGCCAAGTTTATGAATTGATTTAAAAATATGTCTATGGTACATGAAGTGCATTGAATTATCATACATAAATGTGATTTTTATGATTATGGATATTATGGGAAATTGTAAGTTCATATGATTTTTAATAAGGCAATGTGTAATTTAATGTTATTGCCTTGATATTAAATGAGATGTAAGTTTATATGTGAGTAATACATCAATATTACTTGTATTATGATATTTTATAATAATATTGGAAATATGTTTGTGGATAATTACTTGATTGGTGAAATTGTTGGAAATGAGAGAGAAATCCCGGTTGAACCTTCGGAAAGATTGGATGATACAGATAGTATGTAGCTAGGTCACATGTATGGTGCTGAGTGCACATCATGTGTACAAGAGAGCTACAAGACATTATGATGTAGCTAGGTCGCATGGGTGATACTATGTGTACACCATGTAGACAAGAGAGCTACAGGATATATGTAGCTAGGTCGCATGCATGGTTCCAGGTGAAGGATACCATGTAGACAAGAGAGCTACGAGATAAATTGGCTAGGTCACATGGGTGGTACTGAGTGTTCACCATGTGTACAAGAGAGCCGAACTATATGATGGGTGGAGCTATGTACTGAAACCACCAAGTATCGAGGATTGATCTGAAGTGTTCAACGGGAGACTCTCTATGCATTGCTTTGTGAGTTTTGTGATGAATAAGTGCAGGAACTTGATTATGTGAATGATGTGTTCATTAAATGACAAGGATGTGGTGAGGTTATAAACAAGTAAGTTATACATGAGGATGATTTTATGGTGACCTTGTGATCATGGGCCTATACTTGTGATGTATGAAATGTGGTGAAAATGATTCGTGATATGTATGTTAAAATGAGGTTAATACAAAGAAAGTGTGAAAGAGTGAATTAACAATAAAATTGTTTTGGATAGTAGCAGTGACGTGATTTTGAAAAATCACCAAAAATAGTAGAAATTGAATCAGAGACTGAATGAATATCAAATTAAATCTTAATAAGTCTATTTTCATATAAAAGAAACAGAGAAAGAAAATGAGTTCTATATTTTGTGATATTTATGTTTTTGTGAGACTGGTTCAGAATGATTACGTAATCCCCTATTCTGACTTTGGAAAATCACAAAATTTTTTATAAAAATAATTAGAGGCTTAACTTATATTTTTCAAATCCCTAATGAGTCTATTTTCAAGATAAATCAACAAGAACATTATCCGAGTTCTGTACTGTGAGATAATTAATTTTTAGTGAAGAGATGTCAGAACTATCAGAAAGTGAAACAGGGGAAAATTTAATGAATAAACTGTACTAATTGGCTAAACCAAAAATTATGAAAATTTTATGGTGGAAATATATGTGAGTCTAGTTTTATGGGAAATTTGCGGATCTTAATTTGGAGCTCTTTAGCTTGAATTATAAATAAGTAAGTGACTATGACTCGTGTGGACAGTTTGATGTGAGCATTTATTAGTAAATTTTGAAATCGTACTTACAAGAATGCTATATACAATAAGGATGTGGAATGGAGAAGAGGAAGAGGAAAATAAATATATGTGGAATACATGGAAACTATGGTATATGAAATATTGATATAATGAAATAAATGATTTGTGTTTATAAGAAAACAGAAAGAGAATGATATGTATCATGACATATATATATGACTAGTCTAAATGTAATGCTTGTTGGGTATGGAGTTGAATTGATATGTTTCAGGCAAACATGTTATTTTGCGCATCTAAATTGTGGTATTTTATAAAGATATGATCTAGTTTTAAATATGAATGCTTGATGATTAATCTGAAGATATTTGGTAAGATGATAATCTTGGTATAAATGTATAAGTGGTACTATAATAAACAAGGTAAAATGAGTATGAGAGACACATGTATGATGACATACAAATGCTATGTTTGTGGTTTAATTGAGAATATTTAATCATTAAATGAATACCATGTTATATGCTTTTGATTTTGTATAAGTGTGTAAGAGATTAAGGTTGACCAGAGCTTGGAAAATAGCCTAGGTATATTCCACACAGGCAGAGACACGACCATGTGTCTTAGCCGTGTATGGAACACGACTTTGGGACTCGGGCGTGTGAACCCTTAAAGCATGAAATTTTCAAGATTTTCGTAAGTTCTCGGTTTAGTCCCGAACCCTTTCTAAAGTATGTTTTGGGCTTCGTAGACTCAAATAAGGGACTATGTGTAAGTGAATGAACATTTTGAAATATGAATGAAATTTTATGGCCCGTATTTTAGTTTAATGTTTGTATGTTTGTTCGATAACGCCTCATACCTTATCCCGGCCTCGGGTACGGGTAAGGGGTGTTACATATTTATAGTCTAAGATCGACTTACCTCTCTGTTGTATGATCATGGTGGTTCGAGGAGTTTATACTCCTCATTCCTGCTGTCAATCTCATCAAAATAAGGTTTTACTCGGGTGTTGTTTACCTTAAAAGTGCCAAACTTGGGATGACTCACCTCCACCGTACCGAATGGAAAATATTGAGTACCGTAAGAGGGATTTCCTCCTTCGATGTTGTAGTGACAATGTGGGGATCTGCGGCATCTAATAAGACCTTATCACCAACCTTAAGTTGATTTTGAGAGGTATCGAGCTTGTTTTGGCGTATTTTTGATTTGTCGGGTGTTCTTGGTTTGTGCGTCTGCCATTCATTGAATTCCTCAATTTGTAGTCTTTGATCTTCATAAACATGTCCTTTACTTGAGAATGACTCGTGTACTTCCTTCAGACTTATCTCCTGCAAAGTGGTTTGTATCATGTGGTTAGTTTTAGTAGAATGATTTAAATGATCACCTTCAATTCCTAATGTGTTGCTAGAATAACGAGCTTGAAGGGTGATTGTTTCGTCTCCCACTCAGAGTGTAAGTTCACATGGGCCAACATCAATGATGGTTTTAGCAGTTGCTAGAAAAGGCCTTCCTAGAATTAAGGGAGTGTTGCTATCCCCTTCTATGTCTAGAATAATAAATTCAACGGGAAATATAAATTTTTCGATTTTAACTAGCACATCTTTAATAATACCTCTAGGGAATCTTATAGTTTTATCTGCTAATTGAATGCTCATCCTAGTCTGCTTGGGTTTCCTGAGACCTAGTTGCTTAAACATTTTGTAAGGCATAACGTTGATACTAGCCCCTAGATCAGCTAATGCATGATTAACATCTAAACTACCAATTAAGCAAGGAATAGCAAAGCTCCCTGGGTCTTTTAGTTTGTTAGGTAGTTTATTTTGGAGAATGGTCGAGCAAACTGCGTTCAACTCCACATGCGACGCCTCGTCCAACTTCTGCTTATTTGCTAAAAGTTCCTTCAAAAATTTCATTGTGTTTGGCATCTGCGATAGAGCTTCAATAAACGGTAAGTTAATATGTAATTTTTTTAAGAGTTTAAGGAATTTACCAAATTGTTTATCTGAACGGTCTTTCCTTGTCGCATTGGGGTATGGCACACGAGGTTTATATTCGACAGTCACTGGTTTGTTTGTATTTTGATCTACCTCACCTTGACCCTTACTTACCACAGTTTCTTGCCTCGGTTCTGGTTCAGGCTCAATGACTCCTTCGTCATCTTGAATATTAATTGCATTGAGTTATTCCCTTGGGTTAGGTTCGGTATTACTTGGCAAACTACCTTGTGGTCGTTCAGAGATTAGTTAGGAAAGCTGGCCTATCTAAGTCTCGAGCCCTTGGATCAACGCTTGTTGATTCTTAAGTGCTATCTCAGTGTTCTAAAAACGGGTTTCTGACACTGATATGAACTTTGATAGCATCTCTTCAAGATTTGGCTTCTTTTCTTGTTGGTAGGGTGGTTGTTGGTAGCCCGGAGGATGTAGTGGTCTTTGATTTCCTTGACCGCCCCACGAGAAAATTGGGATGGTTCCTCCAACCTGCATTATAACTGTTACTATATGGATTGTTTTGAGGTCAAGGATTATTACCCATGTAATTTAATTGCTCGTTATCCATGTTGTGGCCGTAAGGTTGGTATTCTAAATGGTTTATTCCACCGCTACTTGCTTCACACTGCATTACTGGGTGAACCTATGAAGAATTAAGAAAACTATCAATCTATTTATTTAAGAGTTCTATCTGATTAGAGAGCATGGTGACCCAATCGACGTTATAAACGCTAATTGTTTTCGTTGGCTTTGTACTCATAACTTGCCACTGATAGTTATTCAGTGACATCTCCTTTACAAACTCATAGGCATCTTCTAGTGTTTTATTGTTGATGGTTCTGCCGGCAGCTGCGTCAACCATTTGCCGAGTCAAAGGATTCAGACCATTGTGAAATGTTTGTAGTTGGAGCCAAAGCGGTAACCCATGGTGAGGGCACCTTCTCAGAAGGTCTTTGTGTCTCTCCCATGCATCGTAGAGTGTTTCTAAATCCATCTGCACAAAAGAAGAGATACCATTGTGTAATTTAGCCGTTTTAGTCGCGGAAAATATTTTAGTAAAAATTTTTCAGTCATTTGTTCCCAAGTAGTAATTGACCCTCGTGGTAAGGAGTTCAAACACTGTTTAGCTTTTTTCATTAATGAAAAGTGGAACAACCGAAGACGAGTGGCATCATCAGAAATGCCATTGATTTTAAATGTATCGCATAGTTCTAAAAAGTTGGCTAAATGAGCGTTGGGATCCTCATCCTACAAACCATCAAACTGAACAAATTGCTATATCATTTGAATAGTGTT